>NC_083764.1:4973645-4998645 GCF_963514075.1 Conger conger
AAACACATTTTGAACTCCTGACACACTGAGACAGACCCCGAGGGGCGCGTAACCCAAACCTGTCGAACCGCGGGTTACCTGCCCACGAGAAGCCGGGGTTCGAGAGCACGGCGCATTCCTAACTGAAACTCAGGCACGCCGCGCTCCCATTGGACGCCTGGTCGCCTGGGAGATCCGCCGCTTTTCTACACACAGAGACAAAGGTAACGTGACCTGCGCGCGTAACACAAGCCTCAAACAGCGTGCTGTATATGGGGCAAATCCATTCACTCGCTCTCCCTCTCCCCTTCTCTCGCTATTTACAGTGACTCTCCCTCTCTCTCTCCCGCTCCCAATTTCTTAACCCTCTCCTTTACTCACTTTTTCACTCTATACATCTCTCATTCCCTCCCTCTCTCCCCCTCTCTCTCTCTCACTCTCCCTCTCCCCCTCTCTCTGTCTCTCACTCCCAATTTCTTATCCCTCTCCTTTATCCAATTTTTCACTCTCTTCCTCTCTCTCTCTCTCTCAGTCTCTCTCTCTCACTCTCTCTCCCTCTCAGTCTCTCGCCCTTCTCTCAGTCTCTCACTCTCTCCCTCTCTCACTCTCTCTGTCTCTCGCCCTTCTCTCAGTCTCTCTCCCTCTCAGTCTCTCGCCCTTCTCTCAGTCTCTCACTCTCTCTCTCCCTCTCTCACTCTCTTCCTCTCTCTCACTCTCTCTCCCTCTCACTCTCTCCCTCTCTCAGTCTCTCACCCTTCTCTCAGTTCCACTCAGAGACTCCAGACCTCCGTTGGCACGCACTCTGCAGTAAAACGTTACACTAGATGTCACATGATCGGACTTCGCCACATCAAACGCGTTTCCCAGTATGTGGGCCTGGCTGGCGGTTTGGAGCCGGTTCATTTTAAAAACACGGCTTACTGCTCCGACCCCTTCCAGCTGATTCCCGCAGCCATCCCTCCATTCGGCTGGTTGCAATGACTGGCTCAGCGGACCGCTGTAGCTGGGGAGAGTTACCGAGCTCACCCTGGTGTCGTGGGGCTTTTATAGAGCGACGTACTGTGTGTGCAGTAAGACAGAGAGACACGGGCCACTGACGCACCGTCAGATGCAACCCAATATCACTGGTTTCATAAAACCGGGGCATTCCGCTAAAACCACCGGCCCGCCTGGGACTCGAACCCGACGCCGACACGCTCACCATACGTTCCATGGCTGAGGCTCCCTGTGAGAGTCCAGAACAGGCGCTGGATCGGGTTTTAGTGATTTAAAAAGCCCCCCCCCCCCCCGCCTTCAAAACTGATGCCAGGGTAAGGGAATCGACACTCACTCCCCCCTGGGCCAGCAGGCTGGAATTTGCAAGAAGTCGGTAAGTTTCACATCTCAAATCTCTCTGGGCACTGCACCCCTGAAGAACTGATTTATTCTGCCATGTTCCCCAGTAAAATGACACTAAACAGCCTTCGAGACACGCAAGATGCTTTAGAGAATACATTTGGCATTCATTGCATTCATTGGCATTCTTTTTACAACCCCCACTCCCAAAATGTCTCCTTCAAAATGTTTAAGTAATTTCACCTTGAGTAATTACTGTGCCACACACACAGGCAGGCACACACGCACGCACACACACACACGCACACGCACACACTAAGAGAACAACAGCTGTACACACTTCGTAATGGAGGGAGGATGAGGTACCTTGTCACCCTGAAAGGGCTGGAGCTTCTACTATACTCTGCCAGTAGGCTAACTCACTGCTTTGAACCAATCATCGTGTTTCTTCAGGAAGAGAAGAACCTTTCGATTGGCTGAAACAGCACAGTGATTGACAGTTGTGATGTCAGTCACCGTCCTCCATTCTCTGTCCTGACACACCTGTGGGCCCGGCGGATATTTTCCACCACGGTCTGTCACTGTCTGACGCTAACCCTCAGCGATTACCAGCGCAGCTCCGCTAAACATCTGCTCAATCCAGGCATTTAGCAGGCGTCTGTGTCGAGCCCCGTACAGCAGTTACAGTCAAACGCCGTTCATTTGCGGCTGGATGTGAACGGAAAGGAGTCGGGCTGCGCTCCATGCTTAAGGGCGGAAGGACAAAATGGCCACCTGGGATTCGAAGGCTACCTGGGTTTTTTTTTTTTATGAGCAACCCTGCCTCCCGCGCTGGCTTTCGCCCACTTTAACCGCGCCTCAGTCTCAGGTGCACTTTAACGAGTCCGAGCGCCACGCGTCGACAAAAACTAAACTGTCTCCAGACACCCCCCCCCCCCCCCCCCCAGAGGCACCCACGTAACAGTCGCACATACGCACACACAGCGGCCGTTCTACGAGGCGACGTGCATAAATAAACCTAAACAAGCCACACCGGTGAAGTACGAAACTTGGTAAAACCGTTTTAAATAATCGTCTCGTCCTTTACGCCGAGCCCCCGTTTATTTTCATACCCTTGTTTAACAAGTCCCCACGGCCCGCCCTGTCGCATACGTCGAAGTCCAAGCCTGCCAAGAATAACGACTCATGTGGGGGTAAGGCTTCAGACAAAACAAAACTGCAGGCCAAATATAGGTCTTAAAGAAACAAAGAAGCGTATATGGATGAGTGCAGGACTGATATCATGGTCCGTCTGAGGGACGGATCCAAAGCAGAAACTCAACACCATTTTTTCGGGGCTTGGCTGGAAACTAATCAGTGAGTCCTAAAGACTGATTGCGAAATAAGAAACTGTGGTCCCCACTCCTGGTCCCGGAGAGCCGCAGGGTGTGCTGGCTTTTTGTCGCTACTCTGTACTTAATTGACCAATTAAGGCAGTTAATTACAGTTAACTCACCTCGCCTGGTTTCTTGGGTCTGAATCGGTCGCTAGTATTACGGCAAAAACAAACACAGCACACCCTGCGGCTGTCCAGGGCCAGGAATATCCTACAGATATAATTAGTAGACCGTTCGACCAATTTATTTTTCTGTTGCTATGCCCTCACACTCCTCATGCGATGAGCGTTAAGTTAGCGGTGAGCTGTAAACATTTAAATGATCCTCTAACCGCAGGCCGCAGAACTGAGGCATCAGACCGAGCGGTTTTAATGCAAACCAGCTGACACGGCACATCATCCAGCTCTTACAAGTTAAACACAAGGGCGTGGCTGAATTCCTAGTCACTGATTGGTGGAACAGCACCTCAAAGATGAACAGGGTCTCGTGACGAACACTTAAATCTGATCATTCGGTCTGGCTGACAGTGTCAAAGAGTTTCATAGTGGCCGGGGCAACTGAGAGCCACGTGTTTTTACGCCGGAGAAACGTTGTACGGGCTTTTTAAAAATAATAGCAGCACGGTTCACGCAAACAACTGCTGTTCCACTTAGAAAAGCTCACAGTGGAAAGTTCTAGAACACCTGCAGCAGCTGAGGAGTCTAAAAGTAACACAGGCCGCTCTTGGCTGGAACTCTGGTGTCAGACAACACAATTCCCACACCATTAAAATTACACACAGTAGTAATTATTTCTAACAATCAGAAACTGTGCAAAAAAAAAAAGTAAAAAATGTTATAGATTCACAATTACTGTAGATGTGCATTTACACACACAAGAACATGCAATGGGTCTGCCAATATCAGAACCTATCCTTTTAAGGTGTGAAATGACGCTTACCATTAAAGGGGAAATGGCAGTCGACCAGAACTCTGTGGTTTGATCACTGTGAAAGCAGAAACACTGCCGTAGGAACCCTACGACTATCACACATAAATAGAGCTATATATAAATGGACAAATTTGTTTTCAATTTACAAAAATGTGAAGGGTCTCTTGGGGTGGCATAGTTTCAACATTTTCCCAAGTTTGCCCTTTACTGGAACATTCTTACTCCATCATTAAATCCCACATAAACCAGTTATTTCAACCTGCTGCCAATGCCACGGTCCCACGGCAAATGGGACATATTTTTTATTCTAATAATATATACTGCTGTGTGGTTCTGTTAAGGCTCTGCTCCAGTGTGGGTGGATGGGCCCCATGGTCTGGTATCTGCTAAGGCTCTGTTCTAGTGTGTGTGGATGGGCCCCATGGTCTGGTATCTGCTAAGGCTCTGTTCTAGTGTGTGTGGATGGGCCCCATGGTCTGGTATCTGCTAAGGCTCTGTTCTAGTGTGTGTGGATGGGCCCCATGGTCTGGTATCTGCTAAGGCTCTGTTCTAGTGTGTGTGGATGGGCCCCATGGTCTGGTATCTGCTAAGGCTCTGTTCTAGTGTGTGCGGATGGGCCCCATGGTCTGGTATCTGCTAAGGCTCTGTTCTAGTGTGTGTGGATGGGCCCCATGGTCTGGTATCTGCTAAGGCTCTGTTCTAGTGTGTGTGGATGGGCCCCATGGTCTGGTATCTGCTAAGGCTCTGTTCTAGTGTGTGTGGATGGGCCCTATGGTCTGGTATCTGCTAAGGCTCTGTTCTAGTGTGTGTGGATGGGCCCCATGGTCTGGTATCTGCTAAGGCTCTGTTCTAGTGTGTGTGGATGGGCCCCATGGTCTGGTATCTGCTAAGGCTCTGTTCTAGTGTGTGCGGATGGGCCCCATGGTCTGGTATCTCTTAAGGTTCTGTTCTAGTGTATGGATGAGTATCTGGCTCCTCAAATTCTACAAACAGTAAGTAAATGTACTGTAATTACATAAGGAAGATGAGTGTTCTCTCTAGAGCCTGCATCAGGAACCATCAACTCAGGCCCTCGAATCCAAATCCAGCCCTGGTTTTCTTTTCTCCAGGGTAATTAGTCCTACTGATTGGCCAGACTGTCTTCACACGCGACTCCCAGGTGAAGGGAGGGTGTAAAACCAGCATTTTTCAGCCCGCGAGGACCGTGATTTGCTGATCCCTGGCTTACGTGACGATTGCGAACCACCTGCACCAGACCAGACACAGCCACAGGACAGACTTTAAACAGCAAAATGTTCAGGGAGCCGTTTCACAATCACCACCTCCTCGATAACATGCAAATCACAAGGCAGGGAGCGTACCGCGTGCCTTCAACCTCCGAGCGGAGGTGTGGAAGCTGTCGGGACAGCTCCTGGTGAGGGCTTTTGTTCATCGTGCGCGGAGCGTGTCTGCGGTTGTGTTCAGCGTCTGCGCCGTGAACCTCCACAGCACCCGAGGCCCAATTCCGCAGTCAGTTTCTGAAGCGTTCTGAGAGACGCCCCCACCTGCAGCCTGGCAGGGGGACTACCACAGGACCGGGATCCACACATTACACAAGCCCCTGTGCGGAAACCAAGGGCCTTGTTTCTGAAGGGGATGGGGGAGGGTTACAATATTACAGCTAATAAACCCCCCCCCCACGCCGCAAATGATATAGCATGATGATGAGAAAATTATGTACTCGAGATGGTGATACACACACACGTGCGCACACAGACGCACACAGACGCACAGACGCACACACACACTGGTCAGTAGTCTGAAGAATTCTCCCTTTAGAATTCCCCAGAAATAGGATGCCCCCAGACTCCAATGGTTGCAGTTCACAGGGTCTGTGCATTCCAACCCCCCCAATATTCAAACTAAAGTAAAACGCAATGTCAGCATTAATCTCTGCATTCACAACTTTTACTTAATCTGACAACCTCTTGACTAATAGCCTACATGGGCATGAAGAAGCAAGGCAACCATTGGTTGTTTAGTATGCCTTTCGAGGTACACATGTGGAATATACTTAAGAACAGCACTCTTCTTGGGAAATATAAATGAAAGAAAGTGAAAAGGCGAGAGACCTAGATTCTAGTGTCTCTAGTTTTTCCTTTGAGTTAAGGGCGCTGTCCATACATTTATTCAATGGCTTTATGTTCAGTTCCATGTACTAGCCACCTTTGTTATAATAATTGCATTATTACATACATTTTCCCAGAAGCAACACCGACATCACCTTTTGTGACTTTTTAAGGTGGCAAATATAATTTGCAAAGGAATCATTGTTAGGTGCATTTTAAATAACGCCGTGAACGTGATATGAAAAGTCACCCGAAACGCTTGTCATCATCTCAACCCGCGACATAAAATCCCCACACAAAGACGGACTATAAACACGGCGTTGCGTTTCAACCTATATGCATTGTGTGAGTGGGCGTCAGGCACTCTGGTGTATGGGTCCATTGTCAGGAACAGCGAGCGTTTTTTTTTTTGTTACCGGGCGAGATCCGAATTCGGTCAGCGTCTTCAGTTTCAGCGATATCGCACCCTGAATGTCGCGTTTGATTGGTCGAGGGCTTGTGTGTCGGATCCCAGCACGGGACGTGACCCACATAACGCAGACGTTTAGCGTCCGCCCAAACGGCCCCTGGGGGGCCCGGACTGTGCCCCAGGGGGTTAGCACACCCCCCGCTCACGGGGCTCAGAGACTCTGCGATAGGTCAGGGAGGGGGGGGCACCTCACACCCACCTGTGACCCAGTAATAATGATGTGCTTCACTGTGCCCCCCCCCCCCCCCCCCCCCGAACACAGGCTCATTACATTACATTATTGGCATTTTGGCAGACGCTCTTATCCAGAGCGACGTACAGTTGATTAGACTAAGGAGGAGACAATCCTCCCGGAGCGATGCAGGGTTAAGGGCCTTGCTCAAGGGCCCAACGGCTGTGCAGATGCTCACTGTGCCCCCCCTCACTGCCCCCCCCCCCCGCACACAGGCTCACTGTGCTTCCCCTCCCCACCCCCCCGCCCCCTCTATATGTTGTAGGCAGAATAGCCCTGTAGTGCTGCCAGATTTTTTTTGCCAGGTATCACAGCTGCTGCTGTTTGATGATGCGATGCGCAGAGGCAGCAGTGAAATGGAGCCAGAGTGGCTTTCATTACGCTTCATATTCCTGCGATTCACCCCGCGGCCTCTCAGCCCACATCGCGTCCCCGCCACAGACAACAGCGCTTTCACAAACCCCCCCCCCCACTCCTCAAACTCAAGGTACAGCACCACTCACCAAAAAAAAAAAAAACTAAGAAAAAAATATATCATTTTCACATTGTCTTGTGTAACCAAGTGATTTGAGTCCATTTTTGCTGTCGAAATGTTACGAAATCTAGCGGTGGATTCAACATCGTGTTCCGTCTCGCTGGCAATCATAACACCTTTCAAAAACATGTTCTATACGTGGCAGTTAATATCTGCGGGACTGCTGACTAGGGCGCATGCACACCTCATTATATTACCATATTATCTTGCAGCTGAAGTCTCTTCTCTTTATATTTATTTACAGACATTAGCGAGCAAAGGGATTAGACTATGTTGCCGTTAACGGACAGCCTGCTGTGCTGTTTCGGTTAGACATGTAAAAGAGTGTCTCTAAAGCCGCTGTTAAACAGAGCTATTCTCCCAGAAGCCTCGTGTACAGGAGCTAATCCCCAGACCTCGCAGCTCCTGTCCTGCCGGATTTCCACACTGTCCTCCCTCTCCTGCATGTTGAGACACTACTGCTCTCCAGGCGAGCGTGCAGCCAAATCCTTAAATCCTCACACACAGAGGGTGGGGGGCAGGGGTGCTGGGGTTGTTTGTAAAATATGGCAATTCTAATAATAATATGAATAATAATAATTTGTTATTTAGCTGATGCTTTTATCCAAAGCAACTTACAGTTGATTGGACTAATCAGGGGCCAATCCCCCTTGGAGCAATGCAATGTGGAGCTCAAGGGCCCAACAGCTGTGCGGCTCTTATTGTGGGGCTTGAACCACCAACCGTCCAGGTCCCAGTCAAGTACCTTAGCCACTATCCTATAGGCTGCCCCAATTCTTTGCCTCACATTCTGATTTTACAGTCATTATCAACTAAATCATTCAGAGAATTTCCTCAAGCAACTGGCTAAGAGCCATAACAATAATAATACATTATTGATACATAAGATACAACTACTTCATAAGCACTACATTGCATAAGTGCTTATGTCGCTAACCAGGATAAGGATCTTGTGGTAATGCCACTTGCTACATCAATGTTGACAGAACACACCATATACCTATTTGCAATTATTGACCTAAGTGCTTATGAATACTTATGTAGCATTTATGAACGTGCTACGTAGTGCTTATGGAGGAGTTATATGGGATATTATGTAAGATCCTTCAAGTAACCATAATATATAACAACAACACAGTAAGTAAATGGATAAAGCCCTGTATTGCAGTTGCAGACGTGATAAGGCCTAGATGCACAGTTAAAGGTTAAGCTGTATGTTTTCACGAGCACGGCTGCTTCCGTTTTATTCAGAGCAAACCCACACTCTGACCCGCAGACTGAATTAATGAAAACCTGTCCGCTTCATCACTGGGCTCTGGACCTAGCCTGTTATGAAAAGGAAATCTGGCCGAGATTATTTCAACAAAAAAGCCATTAAGCAGCGACTATATTTAGAACTCAGCATCCCCGTATCTGACCTTCATGATATGAATATAATTCAGATAAAATCTGATGCCAGCACATTCATTTGCACCTTGAACTGACTTCCCGTCTTTCAACAGTCAGATTTAAACCAGAGCAGTTTTTTAAAACGATGTTCATACCGGCTGGATCGCACGGTATTGTGGGAATAATGTATTGTACATTATTGACATTAATGAGGCAGCAGCACTTGTGAGCTGAACAGGGTTTTATATTCCTTGCTCTGTTAGCCCCGTTAGCACACAAGTGCAAATTGGTGTTATCTACGCGCCAGAAAACAGAAACTAGCGAACGCGCCGTCACCTCAACGCAAATGCGTCATCGCTCCACCGACAGTCGCAAACGAGAACTCGCCATCGAAAATAAATAAATAAGAGAACTCGCCATCGATCGTCCGTCTTCCACGCACCTGCCTTCGGTGGAGGATATGACACGCTACGCCGGAGGATGTGCTCGTCGCACACAGACGAGCTGCTAGCTCAAGAGCCTGGGTGATAACTGTAAATTAGGCCAGCGTAAAAATAGGACGAGTGTTTAACGCGAGCCGACATTCTAACACGGAGGGTATAATTGCTTTTCAAAGGGACTCGCTGAATCCAGGGACACTGCAGGGAATGTTTATGAAACTTCTTCCTGTAAGCACTGTTCCTAATGCTACGACAGACACAATCAATCCTGTCTATATACAATGTGTAGCAATGTTACAATCTTTCACCGTATCTCTAGTTATACTTACTTCATGTCATGAATATTATCATTTGCACAATTTGATTTGTACAGGCTGGTAACAGACACGACACTGTACACAGCATTATGTATGTATGTGTTGTCTGTTTGCTGTTTGATGTGTTTATACGCATCAGGGTTGTGGTTGATCCTGTACATTCGCAAGAAGAACTGACATCGACTGGAATAATGCCTGTAATGTCCTATGGGGATTTCTGAGTGAATGCACTGAGCCTCAGTCGTTTTCCTGAACTGACTGAATTGGATGACATGGAGTGGGCACCAGCTCAGCTTCTCCTTAAAACACCTGTCCAACCTCCTGTTTGAACTGTAACACCCTCTCAACCCACACCCCCTGCAGGCTACCCATGGGTAACACAGAAGGCCTTCATGAGATCACGACTGGTTGGTAACTGTAAGCAGTTGTGTCGTTGAACAATTTTGAAAACAACATTCCAATAAAGCTACTGTACAAAGGTTACGGGCACCCAGATGTGTCCATTCTGCCAGGGCAGTGTCACTCACACCACTGATACACCACTCCGTGAAAGATTATACACACACACAGGCCAGGGAGCCACGCTGCAAGACAGCACAAGCTACTGTGCGAGGGTGGAGAAAACAAGCGATAATTCCACTGAGCAGCAAGTCTCTTTCACCTTGGGGTCCCTCACCCAACTCGAACCCACGATGTGCTGTTATCAGAGGTGCGTTCAAGATGGCAAACGTTAGCTACCGAACATATTCAAACTTTTTTCTGTTCGCCACGAGCTAGCTAACCATTTGAAAGGGTTTGTTTGATCATTGTTAGATCTAAGTCGCATCCATTTGTATTCAAAATGCCTTGGTGGCGAACTAAATGGAATGTTCATTTAAAATCGTTCAACAGTAACATTAACGGTTTGCCGCGAGCATAGTTCGCCTTGAGCATTCGCGGTTTTGAATGCACGTCAGGGCTCTGTCCTCCGGTGCTCTCCGGCAGGCTTGCACTAACACCCTTCAGCAGACGGAGCGACGAGTTTATCTCCAGGCCTGACTAGCCCTGAACGGAGACGGACGATGTAATTAATACAAACAGAAGCGCTCGTCAGGGCTACTAGCCCTGGCATGCTAAAAACACCATGCTAACTGCGAATCACTGTCCGTTAGCTGGAGAAAGTTAAAAGGAAGTTAAAGGGAAAGTTTGTCTGATTCCTACTGCACGCGTCCACACACACATACACACACACACACACACACACACATACTCTGGGTGATGCCCTTAAACCTCAGTGTGTGAGAGGTACATAGATCCACCTTCCCTCATCACACAACCTCTAATACTGCTTTTATTGAAACACATGCCCTCCCTTTACACAGACCGCTGAGTCTGCCAGCCGTGACGACGTTCTCACTTTAAAAAACTGGATTTATTAGGCGAGCCACACGCACGAGCACAGACTGTAATACCTCTCATAGTCCCAGCCCCATATCTCTCAGGGCTTTCTGACAGGGGCTACTGTAATTCTGCCAACATTAAATAGACTAATTCTGAACAGTGGCGCTTAAGTTATCAGCCGCTCGTTAATCAGCCCGAAGTGCTCGACTCGAAACGCTGGAACTTTTTAAAGGAGAGACAGCTTCGCCGCTCGCAATTATACGAGCTTGCGCTTCTGTTGAAGACGAGGTAATTCAGTTTAATGACCGGTTTATTAATAATTTTGAGTAACGGCACTATATGTGCCATTTCAGCACAGTAAGACGTACAATATATAGATATTTATGACAGGAATGAAAGTCCTACCCCAGCACCTTTGTCTGACCTTAGGTAAACTGCCAGTACTTTTCCGCAGTGTCGCCAGTTAACGTGAAAACGGTACATTGCAATCCCTGAGTGCTGAGGAGAAATAAGTCAACGAAACAAAAAAACTTGAAAACTCATTTCAAGATTTGGGGTGAGAAAATTTGACTTGTCAAGTAACTAGTAACTTAAAACAAGGAAATATCTTCTACTTGAGAGAGAAAAAAAACTTAAGTCTTATTACAGACTAAAAACACTTGTTAAGACAGTTTGCAGCAATCCTAGATTTGCTAGGTTTGCTATGGTCAACAAGAAAATTTCCCAGCGTTATTGCCTCACTGGACAGACCTAGAGAAGTTGCGTCATGGGGAGAGTTTTCTGAATATCTGGGAGAGGCAGTCCTTTACAGTATATCACAGAGATGGTGGACGACGATGTTTGGGCCCCATGTGACCTGTGACTAAGTGCCTGAATTACTAAGACCTTTAACACAGGCAAAACCAATAACACGACAAATGATTGGTCATGGCGTTTGATTTGCACCAATCGTTGATTGCGTTGTTAGCTTTGTGTGTGCTAGAGGTCTTAGCAGAGTAAGAATACAGCCGTGAAAAACACTATCCAGAGCTGTCTGCTCTGCAGTTTCGTTCCCCGAACAGGAAGACAGGCCTGGACACGCAGGTGGAGCAGGTGAGAGAGACTTTCACAAGGTCATACAGATACCAGACTGCGGGGCCCATCCATGCACTAGAACAGTGCCTCTAAAGCATTGCTACTCAACTCCACATACTGCAGGGCCGCAGTGTCTGCAGGCGTTTGCTTCAGCCGTGCGCTAAACCGCTAGATTTTACTAACTGGTTTTTATCTTAACCAAGCAGGTAAAATAATTAGTGAAATCAGGTGGTGCATCGCATGGCAAATACCTGCAGACACTGCAGCCCTGTAGTACGTGGAGTTGAGTAGCAATGCTTTAAAGGGATATTTCACTCTGGTACAACACAAGTCATTTTGTGGAGCTTACCCCAAATATTAGCAACATCAGCTGTCCCTGGCGACCACTAACGCTATGACCGTTTCTTCACATTTGTCCGGCTCACATTCACTCCCATTCATTTTTGTGACCTCACCAAAATCAATAGTCTTAAAGTGACACACTAACTACGGAGGGTACTAAGGGACAGATGATGTTGCTCATATTCACTGTACACAAAATAAAATGGGATCCACAAATTTACTTGTGTTCCGCCAAAGTCAAACATCCCCTAACTGCCAATCGGCAGCCATTTTGTTTGAGAAAAACAAGACGACCGTGTACAGAAGTACCCATAATCCAGTTCTCTCTTCTCGTTGTTGAACGTGAGCTATATACAGGGATTTGTAATGTTTTCTAGGCGGACCCAGACCCAGACCCTCGGCTTTAATTGCGGGTTGCGGAGTTGGCTACGTCTTTTCCCCGCGGAACATGCTAGCAAACTACCACCTCCGCTCTTGTTCTACGTCTCCTGGATCAGGGCGATCCATATTTAACAGGTAAGTAAGTGCTAGCTGTGGAGTCTAAACCAGCACTTAAGACAGGTACAAAACAGGATCGAGCCCACGTGAATAAAACCCACAACGCACAATGTAATATGCCGTTATTGTGACCGCACATTTCTGTTGGCATGACAACCAGCACTTTACTGCACTCAGTGTTTCAGCCTGGCTCCGCCTTCTACACAATTTTGTAAAAACTTAATTCTGGGGAGAGTAGTGTAGGTGTGTCCATCTCATTAGGTGCCGGCAATGTTCCTTGTAGTACTGATCCGTAACAAAAGTAAATGGACAAATTTGAGGGCAACAACTTATCTTGCACCTTCCCAGTGCCCAGAAAATGTTCACAAGCTATACACACAGGAGGGTGTTCAGGGACAGGGCAGGGCACCCTGTAGCCTACTGGCTAATGTATATGACTGGGACCTGGAAGGTTGGTGATTGGTAGCTACGATAAGATCCGCACAGCTGTTGGGCCCTTGAGCGAAACCCTTAACCCCACATTGCTCCAGGGGATTGTCAACCCCCTGCTTACTCTAATCAACGGTATGTCGCTTTGGATAAAAGCATGAGCTAATATAACTAATTATTATAATTATTATTAACAGCGATGTTGTAATGCGGGGAACGGGGAAGGAAACCCAGACTCCACTGAAGCAACGCAGCTGCTTCACCAGGGCCTGCCAACGTCTGGCGGAGAGGGAAATAAAAGGGTTTTCCTTTTCGGAGCCAGACCAGGCGGTTCTAAGCGGGACGGGGAACAAGCAGGCCCTCCACACAGGCAGACAGCTGGGGTCTGCTTCGGCTCAAACGCAGGGGTAACCGTGACCCCGAGAGCTGGGGCCACTCACCGCAAATTAAAACTTTTTTTCCCCCTTCCCTCTTCTCATTTAAACTTGCAGTTGAGCTTGAACTTTGGGGCGGGGGGTGGGGGGTGGGGGGAGGAAATTAAATTAAATACAGCCTCTGTCCTGGTTTGGTTTGAAGGCTGTCAGATTCTGGTACATCTTCCAAATTAACTTCTAAACGGATGCAGAAAAGGGGTTCCAAAAGCAGGCCATTTTCCATGCAGACTCCGAACCTCTTCAGAAGATATCCTCCAGATTTCTCATACCACCGCAGTTGTAATCAAGGCTAGCTCAGGGTTATCCTTAAATAGCCTTCAGAGTTTTCACTTTTTTTTGGTTTATTTGGATCAAGTCATTAGGGATGGTTTGCACTGCTGCTAAACTACATTTTCTTCCCAGTAATACTGCTGCAATGCTTCATAATATTATGAATCGAAGTGGCTAATTAGGGCAGCAGTGTTAGTGAACAGGGTTTGTGAGCTGGAACCCAGCTTGGTTTGGGCTTTGACCACAGGAGCTCACCAGTCCCAGTGAGATTCACTCCTCTGTGGAGGTGGGTACTGTGGGAATGTGCTTTTATTATGAAACCTTTTTCGCAAAATACCCACAATTCCCTCTGTTTCCAGTCAAATACCCACAATTCCCTCTGTTTCCAGTCAAATACCCACAATTCCCTCCGTTTCCATGTTGCACACAAGATATGAGCTTGTTAGTCATGTCCAGACCATGAGGTCGTATGTTTATGTTTATCATTTCAATTTTCCTTTCACTGCCCCTGAGATATACTTGAAGCCCGGATCAGATAAGCTTCAAACTGTAAGCACACACGATAGTGTAATTAGTTCACGAATTCCATGTTGTCAGCTCACTTACAAAACATAGTGCTCGGTCAGAATGTTAGTGAGAAGCGAGAACCACAGTCACGCGAGGATCTCGCCCGAATCTGCTGTTGTTTTCGAGACGTCGATGAAACGCAGCTGTCCCCCCCCCCCCCCCAATCCATGACATGCATCTGAACATCAACAACAGCAGCAGGGGCCGCTATCCATCGCATGAGGCGCTTCCGCCCCACGGTGGTGCTCAACGTGCGCCGCTGTTTACACAACACACTTCACTGAGGGGCATTCCAAACGGAGGTCCCTCAAAATCGCCTGTCTTTAAAGAGGAAGTCTTTGGATTTGCAGACAGGCGTTTGGGGGGGGGGGGGGGGGGGTGGGGGGGGTGAGGATGGAGGATGTAGTCAGAGGAAATCCCCGCCATACACACTAACACACGCTAAATACCCAAAAATTAGATACCTGCCTCTTCCTCTTGAAAAGACAGGCCTCGCTCTCGTCACCCCTGACCCAAAAACGGGAGGGTGAGAGTAGGGGGGGGGTCACATGACCTCACACCTGAGAATTTTCGAATTTCGGGAAACGGTGACATCCACCCCAAACACCCCCGGGCAGGCTATAAAACATGTAGTCCAAAAAAGCAGCGTCCGGTCGGTTTATATAAAGCAACAGGCGACTAAGCACCAGGAAACCACAGATGTCCTTCAGTCAAGGTCAGAGGCGCTCACATCCGCTGCCTTCGGGCATCTGGACCGTACAGTAGGACAGGCTCGTCCGGTCCGGCCGCGTCTGCTGAAGGGCCTCATTAGCACAGGGCTGTTATTACATTACATTACATTATTGGCATTTGGCAGACGCTCTTATCCAGAGCGACGTACAGTTGATTAGAATAACCAGGAGACAATCCTCCCCTGGAGCAATGCAGGGTTAAGGGCCTTGCTCAAAGGGCCCAACGGCTGTGCGGATCTTATTGTGGCTACACTGGGGATCGAACCACCGACCTTGCATGTCCCAGTCATGTACCTTAACCACTACGCTACAGGCCGCCCCCTATCAGTGTTTCTCAACTTTCTCAATGTGTTGACCCACATCGCCAGGAGCTTTTCGTTGTAACCAGGAACTCACAATCCCTATTTTAACGACTGACCCAATCAAACCCCCAGAAAGTGCCCTTGATTAGTTAAATCAGGTGTGTGAGTTCCTGGTTACAACCGTCTGGCAAGTGGTTCCCGAGCACTGGGGTTGAGAAACACTGGACTACCCGCACCTGGGGAAATTCAAGATGCAGGAATTTCAGATCTCAAGAGGGCGGTTTGACATTCTGAAAGAAGCAGCTTGGTACAGCACACATGACCGCTATATGCTACGTCCTGTATAACCGCAGTGTTGTATGTCTGTGGTTTGGAAAGGACTTGATCGGACAGGGCACGCTCCCTAAAGGTAGACTGTCTTTCCTTACACTGTTATCACTCGGTTTCCATCCTTATTCCCCCTTAAATATTTCTACAGTCAGAATTGATTGAAGTCAGGTAAGTTAAGGTACATGACTGGGACACGCAAGGTCGGTGGTTCTATCCCCTGTGAAGCTACAATAAGATCCGCACAGCCGTTGGGCCCTTGAGCAAGGCCCTTGACCCTGCATTGCTCCGGGGACGATTGTCTCCTGCTTAGTCTAATCAACCGTACGTCACTTTGGATAAGAGTGTCTGCCAAATGCCATTAATGTAATATAAAAATGCTTGTGGAGGAACGCTTGCCTAAGGAATTCATTCTAAATATGTTGTGACCTTGATGGATTTCATTCCCGGAGCCAGATGGAAATAATAAACTAATACAGCGTGCGTGCTAACCTCCCTTCTGAAGGACTAGCACAAGGAAGCACATCTCAACATGTGGGGACCAACCTGCTGTGCCTTCTATCAAAGAGAAGAGTGTACATTTTATGGACTGGGGGGGGGGAGGTGCAGTGGGGAGCCTCTGAAACTAGACGTGCGCCAACCTTGAGTTGACGCTGAAGACAGCCACCTGCTGGCGCAGCGACTTCCTGTACGGCAAGCCGGAGCTGCCATTTAGCATTCCGGGAACGGTGGGGCGGTGGGGGGTTTGGGGGTGCCCCTTGGCTAGGTTTGGGATTTTTTTTTGTTCTGGACCCTTTCTCCTGCCAGGATCAACAGAACCCCCCACCCCCGCCAATAACACCCCACCTCTCCCCAAAGTGCAGGAAACATTTACTCTCTGAAAGCGACCCGGTCAAGGACAAGCTCAGTCCCACCGATGCTCTTTTCCCGAAAAACGTTACTTCATTGTTTTTGTTTTCTTCACCTGACCTACTGACTTGAAGAACAAGCGTCCAAAAACCGCTGCCAAAATGACCGAGGTCCAAAACAAGCACACAGAGAAAGAAAACACTGATTACTCCGGAGGATAGAAACACTGGCCAACAGGTGAAACGCCTGCCCTGTGGGTCCCTGTCCTAACAGTGGAAATCCTCCATATGACATACTGCAGAAGTAAGTATTTATATAGCACCTTTCACAGACAGAGTCACAAAGTGCTTCACAGGAAAAAATAAAATAAAAATAAAACAAGTAACAACAATAATAATGCATAAAAGAACAGTCAATAAAACCAACAAATCACAAATAAACGAACATGAAATAAACGGAAATACAGTCACAAAAACGGCTAGACGAACGCCTGTCTGAAGAGATGTGACTTTAGCTGCTTTTTTAAATTTCCACAGACGCCACAGCTCTTAAGTCCGGTGGAAGAGAATTCCACAATTTAGGTGCCACCGATTTGAAGGCTCGGTCACCTTTAGTTTTGAGCCTAGTGCGAGGGACAACCAGTAAGCCCTGATCAGAAGACCTCAGAGAAGGGACCATACTGTCCCTTCACAGACACACAGACCCTCCCCATGGGGACAAAAAGACTTCAAGACTAAGTGTGAGGCCACACGATCGTCACCTGACATCACTCTCGCCTACCATAATCGGTCACTTGTGGGTGTAATAAAATTAGCAATTGGGGAGTATTCACAAGTCAGATCTGATTGGTTAACACGCCTAGTTCCCCGTCACTCTGTCAGTCTGCCTCGAACCCCAACACGCTTTGCGGATGCAAAGAATCACTTCTCACTGAGAATGAATGGAGGCGATGTCATCGGAGGAAACACTGCTTTGTGTGCCTAGTAGGATGTGTGCCTCCTCCCCTCTCCTAATCAGTAAAAAGGAGCCCTCTTCGGTGTGCGGAGAAACCAACTGAAGCTGGAATGAAGCCAACATCACTTATTCCGCTTGCTGTTCTTCCTAACGAACTGTGATATGTATAATCTAAGGTGTTGTTTAAAACAAATATACGTGCCACGCCATTTTGTCGACATTAAATCTCCCTGGGAAACAGGTGCCACCTTCTGAAGATGTGGTGGGAGGGAACACCATCTTAGCAGCCTCAGACACACAGAGGCCCGGGGTGATGTCATCCCTTGAGAACCTCCCGAGACGTGACCTCCCTGCAGGGTGGCCAGCGAGTAGCAGGTCAAAGGTCGCGACCCCACCCTCCAGCAGGCAGACACACACACACCGTGCACTTTGGAAGAGTTGAGGCCCACGAAGGCTGGAGATTTTAGAGGAATAGTCACACGACAGACAACAGACGCTCAGATCACATCAAAGCGGACAAGTATGACAGACCATAACCAAACACAGCCAGCTCCACTCGCAGAGTCATAAACATTTATTGGACAACATCAAGCGTGTCAAAAAAAAAGGGGGGGGGGAGTCCAGTCAGGTTATTTGAAGCCTTGATGTAGCCCTCTCTAATATAGAGGGGATTCCAAGAATGAAGCTATGCATCTGAGAGAATTTCGGAGAACGTATGAAATATGAATAATGAGCTTTTGTTATACATCTTCCGTCCCGAGATTCGGGGCGGCCCCTCCTGCAACTTCGCGCTGGAATAATATTGTTCCTATCCGGGAGACAATGTTAAATATGCGTTTCATGTTCGGTATAAAGGGCCACACAGCGGGGGCGGGGTGGGGGGGGGGGGGTGCGTGTCTTTCAAAGCGCTGTTTTGTTTTGGAGACACTGCCTGGATCTGGTTTAATGTGGTTTAATAAGAGATGAGGGCTTCACCTGAGGTTGGGGGGAGTGGGGAGGGAGATAAGATGATGATGTTAGTCCAGAAAAGCTGCCTCAACTTTTGAATGTTGTTTTTAGTCAAAATTCTGCATGATGAAGACCGCTTGTGGATTCAATTAGAGTTAATCTGTCGAGGTCTGAAGTTTGTTTAGGTATGTATGTGTTTGTGTGTGTGTATAAAATATAATGGGGGGGGGGGGCTCCCATTGTATTTCATTCCAGGCCTCAGAATTCATAGCTGTGGCCCTCAGCGTGTACAAGACTAATGAGTGGGTTCGAGTTATTTAGAAGAATATTGTGAAATTGACAACAAAACGTGTTTGGTTACAACAGCCACCAAGCTGTAGAGATGTACAGCACTCCTCAACAGCAGAGAAGCAGGATAGAGATCTAAAAGGGCAACATCTTCCACAGATCATAGCTTTGCGTAACGCCTACCATTAGCATTAGCAAAGCTATGCTACAAAAACAGACACTACAGACCACTGGTGAGACACGAACCCAAATGACCTACGACCCCAGAAACCCGGACTCGTCATAAATCAACCGACAGTCCACAGAAATGACAAGTGCTACTGTGAGAAACAGGGTATTGTTTTCCAGCATTATAACATATGACCGACCGGTGGCACAAAAAGATTTATTTCGGCAATTTGCAGGTGCGCTCATTCAGAACGACAGACAGGGCTTTTATTGTCCGCACCTGCAATCCATTATACAGTCGGATACTTACTGAAGCAATTCTGTGTAAGTGCCTTACCGAAGGTTATAACGGCAGTACCCCACCATCATGGGAATCAAACCCATGGCCTTGGTGTTGCAAGGGATTATGCTACACCACCACTTTAGATGGCAAGATATTCTTGAACATTCTATCATACACTTCAAGTGTGATTTTAGGTGCCAGAACATCTGCCACATTGTCCTCTTGCTTCCAGGAGGAACCCGTGAAGCCACAGCCGGTACGATTTGCTGGAGCTAGCTGTCATCCTCAAGGATCATTTGAAAGTCTTGACTTCTTAATCGGTGGTTTTCACATTTGATCTTATTCCAGCATAATGCCATTTACTCCGACAGTGAACTCTTCATTTTTCACAAATAGTTTAGCTTCAGTGACCAGGGGGCCACACCTTAAGCAATAAGGACCCGGATGATTTCACCTCTCTGGCTAAAATTGGACATACATCACGAATGCACAGAAAATCAAAGCATTAGTTCAGGGGTCCCCAAGCTTATCCAAAAAGGGCCAGCATGGGTGCTGGCTTTTGATGTAGTCCAGCTCCAAGACACCTGATTCTACTTATCAAGGTCTTCTTGACTGAAGAACGCAATTTGTTAATTCGTTAATCAAGTGCCTTTGAGCTGGGTTAAAACAAAAACCTGTTCACACAGCATACATTTCCCGATAAGACTGGGAACCCCTTGTATTAGCTGAACTGACTGAAGTCCTTGACTGTGACCCTGGACATTTTAGTTTTCATGGCAAGTGTTGATATTTCCGATTTAATATGGCCATAACAGCGTGAGTTATCCTTAGTGAAATATGAAGTGTCTTAATTAATAACAATTGACATCTCATTACTTTTCACAGTTGCAATTATTGAAGGTATGAAACCAGGATACACGATGGGTCCCCGGGACTGGATGCTCTTAATGTTTGTCGTCTTTATTATCGTCAAGATGGATGGCACAAGTAAAGACGATATTTTGGCTCTTAAAACACAATGTCCTAAGAATGTGAAAAAATGTCTCAATATGCCAAAATAAATCACATCCTTTGTCGCCATTGTTTTCTTTTTTTTAAATGCTACTTGTCTTCTCTGATATATTGACCTGTACAACAACATCTGCCAGCACAAATCATTGGAAGGTAATATTTAAGACGAACATTTTTGTTCGACAACCTTGACAGGTATCTACTCTTAAGGCTTCTTCAACCGGCGTTCATGACATGAAACGTCTTCAGGCGTAAAAGCTTGGTGTAACTACACTAGTTACGCAACACTGGCCTTTTGGGTTTGACAAAAATAACATACCATTTAAAAAAGGTGCATTTGACGTCTATTGAAAAAAAAAAGAATTAAAACCATTAGAGACATTAACTGTGCTTTTACAAAAACACGTTGTGCATTCGTATTTACGCGTAATATGAGACATCAAGCAATTACCATCACCTGATATATTGATATATTTTCCTATCTGCAACAATTTGGTGAGTTGAGCGGTATTTCACCCTTACAACCCAAGCGAACTAACAACTTGTCTGATTGGGCATGTCATAGCCTAAACTAGTCATTTCACAGTTGTGTACAATTTACATTTTCTAGTAAATGCTGTAGCCTATTCTAAATCAGAGGCACTCATTGTCACAGGCGCTTTTCTACATAGCACAATACGCTGTATAGCCAGTTCAGAAAAGTGGTCAAGTTGACAGTAAAAAATACTGATAGCCTAGGCAGTGTTTGAACACACCTTGACAGGCAATTAATAAATACGAACTTTCAACTACACACTTTGACCATAAAACGATCTCCGGACCGCTCACATTCATTCATATTGCAGACTTTCTAATACAGAGCGACTTAACTCAGTAGGAGAAACATAAGTAGCCTACACACATCTAGCCATCCGTAATATTTACCGGTACTTACCTTGAGTATTTGTCAGCGTGTTGTGTCTGAATATATTCTCTGAAGTAAATCGACGTCGTTCAGATGAATAGTCTATTCTGTCAGCGAACTGAAATAATTCTTCATCAATCTCTGGAGTTCTTATCCTGCGAGGCTGCGACGGCACTGACTCCCCAACAAACCGCCTGTAATAGTCACACACAGTTACTTTGGGATTTTTTTTTTTTTTTTTGGTAAACTGCCAAGTAAGAGCAGTTAAGTTTTGTTTCAGACAGGACGCGGAGACGATGGTCACTATTGCTTACTATTCGCTAGTAGTAGGCTAGGCTATTTGTGTAGATGAATAATACTGGGGGGAAATCTATTGACATCTTTTTCTGGATACAATCCTATGGTTGTGAACTGTGGAAACGGTACAAGCCTCAATTAACTTCGTAGCCCGCGTTTAAAGAGACTTGTTTAGAAACCGAAATGATCTGCTGTGTAGCTAATGAGGTAACCATTTCGTTTAGACGGACAACGCGGGTAAAGTTGACTCAGGGTGTTGCAGACAGGTTGAAGCGGCTTCGTAATTGTTGAAGGGGCGAGAATCTCCAAAATCTTGACTGGGAAAGAAAAACGGAAAATAGCATTCAATTTACTGCGCATTCCATTACAAGGGGCTTGGTAGTTGGCACTCGTTTCTGGACGTGAATTTCGTGTCTGCCTTCAAGACCGCAAACCATCGATTTTCAGGCTGCGCTGTTCAATGTTCAACTTAAGATGCTGCATATCATTTCGATTTGGCATTTACAGTATTATGAAACGCATCCAAAACGGAACACAAGGCTGCGTTTCAACTGCAGTTGGATATCCCTTCCATGAAACGTTTGCTTTTAGTGTACTTTAGTAGATCAGGTTTATTTTTCGTATATTTTAAGTACTTTATAGAACTAAACAATTAAAATAGCCTATACTTAAAGTATTTCCTAGGACTATACTTGTCTATAAGTATACCATTTATGAACTGAAAGTTAAGTGAAAGTGGACCTTTAAGTACTTACATTATACTTGTGATTTACTGTAGTTCAGGAAAAGTGTAGCCTACTTAAGGCATTCTATCATATAACTTCATATGTGTAAGACATGTTAGTTGAATATTCTCTAGGTCAACAGCTGAATCTTGCACTTACTTGGTGCTTAGTTTTTAGACAAAAATGCAGTTTTTTGGGTGGCCGAATGCTGATTGCACTTTTGTGCCCCGGATTTACTGTCAAACGAATGTAATGTGACGAAGAAGAAGAAGAAGAAGAAGAAGAAGAAGAAAGCATTATCCATGCATGTCCTTTAATCAAAACAAACCTGCGGTTTCGGTATCAACATTACTGGAAAGTGCGCTCTTTCGAGAATGGCGTGATTAATGAATGAAACGGAGCCAAACGATGTCACCCACAAAATGCTGGCATTTCCTGCATGCGCTTTTGATGTTGCTCACATTAAACCGGGAGGAAGCTGTTTAGATGTTGCAGATAGATACGGCTCGGCCAAAAAGTAGCTAGCGGCGCTGTTTCACAGATATTATCCAGGCAGGGACATAATGGACCAGTTTGGACAAAAAAAAAAAAAAAAAAAAAACAGGACCAGTGAGGGGGTCTTATATTTTCCATAAAAAACAATGTTTAGATGTGCCTTTCTCTGTTTTTAATGGAAAGTACAAAAGCCCATATTTCCACATGCATTGTCGATGTGCTTATATTTGGTTTCATCAATAGCAGGCATGAAGCTATCAAAGAGGGGTTGATTTTCTTGGTCAGACAACTAGCTGACATTCAGCCTATATTTTTGTTAAATAAAATAATTTATCAGCAGCCCCTAATTTATTTATTTGATCCCATTTGTTACTTTTAATTGAAGATTACTTGCATTGCCATTAAAACACATCACAATCCATAACTGAAATCCTGGTACCAATCATAATACACAAAAAATAAGATAAGAATGGTAATAAAATGGCACCCATTTACAGTAACATAACATCTTTATGGAAAAAACAACCCTTTGCACAAAGCATAGATGAACATAATTTTAAATTTGAAGGCCCTAATTCCATCCATATTACTTGGTATGACTATGCTTAAAAACTGAACAATGACAGTAAATCTGGGTTTGGTTTTTAGGACACTGGAAATCAAGGAAGTCTTCCGGCATGAACCGTTTCTTGAGTAACTCCACCGAAATTCAGTTTTTACTGCATCGTGTCAATCTTTCCACTGTTAAAAGGTTAAAAAATAACTTTTTTCTGAGTTGCGGTTGTCTGGATATTTTCCCTGCCGCGCCCTGCCTCTGAAGCACACCTGTTTGACTCACCTGCGCACCAGAATGGCCGTGGCTGCCTGGGTGATGTGAAACAGGTCAGCTGGGCAGATTTCATCAGCACAGGAGGCAGGATATGTATACCATCGGTATTTGTATGCTGTAAACTCTTAACAAGTGTTTTGGTCTGGTAATGAGACATCTTATTTTTCATCTCTCAAGTACAACATATCAACTAGTTTTAAGTTGCTGTTTGCTTGCCGAGTGAAATTTTCTTACCCCATTGGTAAATCTTGAAATGAGTCAAACTGGCTCACCTTATTGGCAATACGTTTGTCTTTTTTAACAGAAAAGTCTGGATTTCAGACTAAAATAATAGTTGAGATTGACTTATTTTTGTCAATAACAAACAATGACATTTGACAATGTCAAACACTGACAATGTTTCCCCGTGTAATTGCTGGACAGTTGCATTTACCGTCCAAATAAAGATGTATGCTCAAAATATCCCCTTTAACATCTGCAGTAATGTTTGCATCATTGTAGTCTCATTATGTTTGTCTTCCTGATTGAAAGCAGTCTCCTTTGCTCTTGAAACCGTGGAATGGTTTACAGCCGAGTCATCTGAGAGCACTTTAATGGCCGAGGGAGCCCTGTGTCCATCATGGAGGAAACGTAAAGTTTTAGTCCAGCCGTCCTGACGTCCGGGGTTTTGTGTGAGCTAACAGGACACCTCCACGCGGCTGGAGGATCCCATCCCTCTCACGACCTTACTTCATTTCCTGCTGTTAGTACAGCGCTAGTGAAGGCCACTTCCTTCCCTCCCAGCCGTAGGCCATTTTGACCCTGTTTTCAGTGGCTTCGAAGAACACTATAGACGATGTGCAGAAAGAGCTGTCCGCTTGCTGTTCCTGGCTGACTATCGGATGTCAGAACAGTCCCACGCTTAATGAAACAGGATTAAGACGGTGCGGTACACAAAGGCTGGCAGTAAGGTATATGAAGCCGTTATCCACCCGGAAGTAAGTTATTTGCTGTTGTGACGTTGATTTAATGCTGTCACTCAAAGGCAGGCGCGCCCTTCTCCTCTAAACACCGCCCTCCAAAAAAAGTTGACTTGACCGAGTGTAAAGAAACATTGTAAGCGCATGAGAAAAAACTAAAATGAAAATCATCAAATTATCAAAGAAAATTCAAAAGTGAATACAAAATCAGTTAAAATACCGTCAAAAAACATGACATGTTTTCAAACAATCTAATATTTTTTAGTTTATGAAGTTATTATTTTTCAGTTTCAAGTTATTATTTTTGAAAACATGTGCATGGACACTTCCTTCCCTAACAGCTGTCAGCCATTTTGACCCTGTTTTCAGTGGCCGTGGGCTTCGATAAACACTAAGATGTGCAGAAAGAGCTGTCCGCTTGCTGTTCCTTGGCTGAATATCAGATAACAGAATAGACCCACGCTTAATAAAACAGGATTAAGACTGACTGTGTGGTATACAAACACTGGTGTCAAACAGAAGCAAACAAATGGAGCTAACTTAGTCCAACTTTGGCTCCAGCGAGCAGATACATCACGGTCTGTCGTAACCGCTTTTCATCACCCCAGATTGGGCCAAAGAAGTGCCAAGAGGTTTTTAATACTCAGTGATCAGTCACACAACTATTATGGCCATATGGCACATATGCATAATGTCCAGTTGTTAAAATAAATTAGTCAAGATTCCATTTTGTCTAAGAGTCTAAGAAAGATGTCTGGTGTGGCTCCAACGTGTATATAGTGGTCCGAAGTAAGCTTGACAAACAGCCACAAAGCTTGTTTGTCAT
>NC_083764.1:5003645-5091145 GCF_963514075.1 Conger conger
TGTGTTCAGGGCCGCCGGCTGCTTTCAGACGCAAGCAGATGGACGGTCCGTCCTTTCTTTAAATTCGCCGTGCAGCTGTGCGGGAGAGATAAGCGATAATAACCATGGGAATTATATCTATACATATAAGCACAACAGGACTGAGTTTGCACTGATTTATGAATCATGGTCCGGGAATCCACAAGGTCACATGGGTAGATTGTCATATTTTTGCTGTTGCCTCGTTGACATGCGGAGACCAGTCGTTACATCAGAGGTAGCAAGAAGGTCACACGCAGGCACGAAAAGGCAGGCATATACTTGCATGCACACGCGCACGCACGCACACACACACACACAGTATTTCAAATCTGAGAATAATCTGCCCATATATTTCATGTGTCAAGCATAGAGCGGTAGCTCAAGTTATAAATCTCTGGACGGAGCAAGTTGTGTCCAAATACATTAAACCTGGTGAAAACTGGATCAGACAAACCATTAGTGTGCAAACATAAACTTGAGACTTTCCAGTAACTTTGGCACATAAAAACTTTTTCCAGATTCCATTTTGCAGACTATTAGTTTGGCCACACTCCCTATCTAAATAAACATTTTTCATCGCCTGTGAGTCAGTCAGATGTCATAATGGGGCTGACAGGCATCAAAGACCCTGGCTTTGAACCAGAAGAAAAGTTTTCCTTATTTCAAGGGACTGTCAAGAAGTAGTTTGACACATGAAATTTATGTGCAGATTATACTCAGATATTGATATACTCAAGGTTAACCAAGGTAATCCAGTCTCCCTTGGTTACCGACTGGGACTTCTGCAATTAAACAAAAACTTGAAAATCCCAACTGCAGAAACACGGGAGTCAGAAATAAATGAACCTGTTGATATTTATCCAGTCAAAAAAACCCTACAGCCTCACTTAATACCTGAGAGTACGCGAGACATAATTTAATTGTTGAAACCCTTTGAGTTTCGTTTTTTGTTTTGTCTCAGTTTCGAGTCGGGAACTTTGGGGTTTCCCTGAGGGCTGTTCATCGCAATGCCGTCAGATCATTTCCATAGAACTTCTCTCCTCTGTTTCTGGACCCCGCGCCCGCTCCCCGCCCCCCCCCTCCTTCCTGCCAGCTGTGCTTCTCGTTAGCGACGGCTGCTTCGCTCCACGCTCCGGCACAGAGTCTCCGTGTCGCAGCCTCCTGTCAGGGCTGGCGGCACCAGAGGCCCGGATTGTTCCATACCCGCGTGAGGAGGGGGTCGAACACGAGCCAGGTCACCGCCCCCGACTGACAGTCTCACCTACAGCCGTCCCGCGGGCTTCTGACATGGTTTTTTTTTTTGTTAGGTTTTTTTTTTGGGGGGGGGGGGGGTGGGTGTTCATTAGTGACGGACAGCTGACATAGAAACGGAGGAGCCAGAGAATGTTGGCCTACTTCTGATTTTTATCATTTTCCCCCAAATCCTTTTAAATACAGCCTACTTAAAAACAGCTGCCTTTTCTCTTCTCATTTCACTGCATTGAAGACGACAGCGCTATAACACCAGCACTAAAATGTGTTCAGGCACTTATCATTTAGTAATTACAATGATTTAATGCTTAAGCCCAGTCGCTTCATACTTAAAGTGGTATGACGTTGACATGCAGTGCTGTGTTATGTCATAAGCTCAGGGGTGATCACTGCACCCTCCACCCCACCCCAGAGGTCCATGTCCCGTTTGAGATTTTGGGAGGGTGGAAAGAGCACTCAGCCTATGGGTGTGGGAGTATGATTTAAGAGGCTTTAGGGTGGGCCCCTATCTCCGCCGTGATGATCTCTATCTGGTGTTCTGGAGAGTTACGAGAGCTGAGAGAACGTTCCGGAGACGGACCGAGCGTTGGGCCAAGTGGCACCCCAAGCCGTCCCGCCGCGTTATCAGATGGGAAAACGTAATCAGATGTAAAAGTGCTGGAAAGCCTTGTCAGGATCCAAGGTGTGGGCCTGGCTACCATCTCCTCAGATTTACACAATAAGCCCCTGAAACGATGGGAGAAGCGCGATCGCTCCGTTGCCACCAAGGAAACTGGTGAGCGTCGTTGTCTCGTACGAGACAAGGATTAGCCGTTCTTCTGTGAGCGATAAGGCCGTCATCTGATCGGGTTCAGCTTTGTGACTTCTGAGAAGGGCCACCAATTAAAATAAAGCAGAAATGTAAGAAAAAAAATTACTTCCCGCTTGCTAGTAGTTCTGATGGAACACGGTATCTCACCCTGTCATCTACAAGCCGACTCACATTTCCTTCATCCAAACACATCTGCCCCCGCAAATAATAGACATTGTTCTCTGACGCTTCTGGAATTCAGCAACCAGTGCTTCACCAGCTGCCCTTTTTAGCGCGTAGCGCCGTTCGCAGACGGACGTTCCAACAGGGGAAACGGAACTGAAGATTTCCCTTGACGGTGAAAAAAAAAAAAAAACAAGAATACTTTTTAGAGGAGAGAGAGAAGGAGCACGCCTGCCCCCCCCCCCCAATCCTTGTCCCTCGTAAATTGGATTGATTAAAGTCAACTTTTCCTGTTTCCAAAGTTAGAAAGTCAATTAGCCGACACGCTAATGAGGTACTAGCTGCTCGCCAGAGGATAAGTATCCCTGTGCGGAGGAAAGTGCAGTCACGCGTGTCTCGGTTAGCCCTCAAAGCGGAAACTGGAAAGTATATATAGACAAAAATGAATGTAGGTTGGTCGGAGCAGTATCCAGATGGACCTGCAGTAAAAAAAAGGGGATCAACTGAAGCACCATTCCTTTTTCTTTAAAGAAAAATGAAGAATTTTCCAGGTTTTTCTCTTTAAACCACAGTTTATGCAAGACTGAATTCACATGGAGGTTTGGGAGTGTGGCTTCATGGCCCTCAACTAGCGGTGCATTCCTGTGTCGTTCACTAAGTGACACACTGATCTGGACAAATCATAGCGTCCTGGTTTCAGTTGAAGGCTCCTGATTGGTCTTTTTGTCTGGTGTTTGTTGACAAAATGGCTGCCGTGCATCTCCCTGCCATGGGGATGGGGGAGATACAGGGGAGGGGGTTTGCTTCCTAGCCCCCGTCCCAAATCCGGGCTGCCATCGGGGGGGGGGGGGGCAACTGGGTACACTGTCCTAGACCCTGGAGGAAGGAGGGCCCAATGGCCTGTGAACTTTTTAATATTTTGTCCCGGGCCGGGGAATTTTTACCTGTTTCCCAATCGTTGTAAAGCATTCTGACATTATGTAAAGGTCTGTATTGAAAAATGATTTGAATCCTTCCGTATTTCTGTAGGTCTTGGTTCCTTGCATTAACAGGGGGATTGGTGGGTCATTGGTGGGTACTGAATCTCCCGCTCCCTGAAACAAGGCCCCTACAGCTGGTTTGGCTAAAACACACCCTTGCTTTGATGTCCAGTTCCTAATTGGGAGACATTCTCACATGTTATCTGTATGTTAACGGCATCAGTCACGCCTGAATTTCGTTGTGATAAAAAGAACCTTGAGGAAAAATCGACATTCAACCCGGTTAACGTGAGCGAAATGGACACAGTGTATCCAAGAATGCTAAAAGGAAAAATGGTACGGTTACTGGACTGTTAAGCAGCATAAAGTGGCAGTTTCCACAGATTTGGCACAGTTCTTGCTAACACAGGAAATATGATATTACATAAAGCACCTTAACTTCAGTGCTGTTTCAGATTTTAACACCGTACACAATTCAAATTGAGAACAATGACACTGCTATTTAGAGATTAACGGGAGTTTGATGCAAGCCCGTTGTGTATATCAAGTTCTACCCCTCCCGTCTGCCACTCATGGTGAAGGTACATGTGGGGCTAAGGTACATGACTGGGACCTGGAAGGTTGGCGATTCATGCCGCGGTGTAGCAACAATACAATGTGCACAGCTTTTGGGCCTTTCAGCAAGGCCCATAACCCCCCATTGCTGCAGGGGGGAATTGTCCCCTGCTTAGTCTAATCAACTGTAAGTCGCTTTGGATAAGGTGTCAGCTAAATAACTGTAAAGTAATGCAACTTCCAAGACAGGATGTACTGAAACTTCTTTTGAACTGCATGCAGTTCACTTCCTGCTGTCTGTTATTGTTTACCAAAAACTATCTCAGCACGTGAAAACCTTCACGTCGCCACTGTTGGCGATGTATCAGAGGAAATAAAGTCGGCCTGGCACATTTGCTATTCACGGGCTGAACTCATGCAGAGAGGTGCACGAGAAAAACCCCATCCTCTTTTCAGGTCCCCGAATCTCTCGGGGAGATGAATCTGAAAGCAATTAAAGAAGGGCTGAACTCTGGGTGTTGTCTTCTTGGACACCATCCGGATGCAGCCGGAGTCACTGCTCTAGGGATAAGATGGAGGGGGGATGTATGGAATGGCCGCCATTTTGTGCCAAATGTTTTGGAGGAAATTTGCAAAGAGGGCATTTTGTTTCACTGACGGCAGATGCGGTGTTTCGATCACAGGGGACAGTTATTATTATTATATAATATCATGTGATTACATCTAACTACATTAATATGATAAGTGTCTGTTACAAGTTAGAAGGAGTCTGCAACATGTAGTGTTGAAAGTCTAGTGTATCTTTTATCAACAATGGAATTTTTTAAGAAAATATCATTAAAAGAAGCGTATGTATTGAGTTTTACTGAAGAAGACACCCTGGTACTTCATTCACAGAACACTGGAGAACACATAATTTTGGGACCCCCCCAAACAACACCCCCCTTTAGATTAAAGGCCCGTGACAAGCACACAGAAGCCAATTGGTTCTTTTCATGTACTTACTTGTTGCTTGGTTACGTACAGTAGCCCTTGATGCAGCCAGTGCAGTTCATCAACATGGCCGGGGCGCTTTTGTCCAGCGCGGCTGAAAGGAGCCCTTGTAGGCTGGGAGGTGGTCCGTGCCGGAGAGAGTAACCAATCACAGATGGGCACTGTGCACACGGTTCTTTCATTAAGTCGAGATTCCGGAAGGGCTGTCCCACTGAGCCAGGTTTGATGACCCCCCCCCACCCCCAGAGTTCCTCTTGGGGGTTGTCGGTGGGATCAACGTTGGCAGGGGGGGGTTATGACCAGGGGCTCCCCTACAGGGTTTGGGTTGGGGAGGGGCAGAGCAAGATGCACAGGCCAGAACACTAGCGGGTTAGTAGAAACCTGCCACGGCCAATCAAGTTGGAGTTAAGACAAACCCTTTCAAGTCCCGCTGACATAATGGGTTTACTGTGAGGTGGGGCCACTATATTCACTCTGAAATGAGAAAGAGATGTGCAGAAAGAGCCTCTGATGTCATGGACAGGGGGAGTGAAACTTTTGGTTGATTGTTACTCAGAGAGTAAGACTATATAATCCTGTCCCAAAACACAAACACTTTAAATGACATAAAATCAAATTGAGGATGACCTCATTAAACATGTGTGCTAGTTGAAAATTTTGGAATGTGCAGAGAATTCTGAATAAAATTTACCATTTAAACATATTCTGTATATTTCAGTGTATTATTCAGTTACGCAGCTTCAGTTTCCCTGAAGGAATTCAGATTGAGGCACCTTGCTATGTAGGCTAGTACAACACCTGCTACTTGAACCTCCAACCTGCAATAACGGCGGTTTCCTCCCTTCTATTATTTTTTACAGAACAGCCACGGAGGTCGGTGTTTATGAAAGCTCAGCTCTCGACTACATGCGAACAAACGTCGCATTAAGAGCTGTGCTGAAGCACTAAACGGCATTAAAAGCTCTGTTGAAGCACGAAACGGCATTAAGCGCTGTACCTCCCGGATCACGACAGTTTCCCAGCGAACAGATGGGGCTTCATAAATTAACCGATACAAAGAGCCCTGTTAAAAAGAAGTTCTGCAAACGCGTAAAAGGAGAAGAGCTCCGGTTACCAGCAGGCTACGGACGAAGCGATCGCGCTGTGTCTTTTCTTTGTTTTTAGTGCGCGTGCAAAGTAAATCATCCGAAATCGCTACTACTGGTCCACTGGCCTTTCTCGGTCAACAGGAAACAGATGTCGTAGCGACGTCTCCGACGGTTTGGAATGAAAAATGACCCGGCAGCTATATTTTAAAAGGTTTCCCGGGGAGGTGGAGGTGGAAGTTGAAGCTTTTGGCTCGGTTCCTGAGAACCGCCTTGTGGTATTCGTGTGTGACTGCTAACTGACGGCCAAACGCCACAGACGTTGCAGCGGGTCTCGCGCTCATAACATATCTCATAACGTTATGAGAGCTCTGAGCCAAGATGGCGGGGTGCTTGAGGTCTACGTTCTCAGGAGGCCAATACACACACATATCCATTTATAGCATCATGAGCCAGGAGGTGGGAGTTGAGGAGGGTCAGCGCACATCTAAAGGCATTTCACCTTTTGTGAAATACCTTTGAACGTATGTTGGCCCTGCTCAACTCCCACTGCATTTTCTTTGGCTTTTTATAGATGTTCCTGACTCAACAAATTCCAGCCTTTGTCCTGTACCCTGCTGTAAAATCCAGCTGTGACCTGCTCGACCCAACCATGTCAAGTTGGGAGCTGGTCTGAACTGGTCAACCAGCTACCAGATGTTTCAAAACCTAGCTTGAAAGGTATGTTTGACCCCTTTATGAATCCACAACACTTCCCCAGTGTCGAGCTGGAGCCCAGCTGGCTCATTACTGTAGTATAATGGTTTGGGAACTGGCCTTGACAACTCCCAAGGTATCAGGTTCAATTAAATTCCCATGTGGGTGTACTGCTGCTGTACCCCTGATCAGGGGGACTTTACTCGAATATGTTCAGTTATTTATCCAGCTGTACAAATGGACTGAATTTAAGAAGAACGTCTGAGGTTGCTCTGGGTAAGATCTCTGCTAAACGCCAGCAAGAGCTTTCCCATTATCAGTAAATTAGTCCCAGTAATGGAGTCCAGATTAAAATGGCTGCCTGCACATTGTCTATAGGCCAAGACTGCAGTTGTTCCTGAAAAAATAAATATAATAAAAATACAAATACATTAGACTCACTCCACTAACTTCTGTTTCCTCTCCGGTTGTTATCTATGATCTGAGGTGACTGAAATGGTGGTATACCCCTATCTCACTTCAGTGTTTATGCCCATGATTTTTTCTTTTTCTTTTTTTAGGCCTTTTTCATCTTTTTATTGGACAGTATAGTATAGAGAGACAGGAAGAATGGGAGCGAGAGAGAGGGAAAGACATGCGACAAATGTCAGACGGTCGGATTCGAACCGCTGACGTCACGGCTCGCAATGAGCATGCGGTCAGTGCTCTACAGGTTGCGCCACCGAGACACCCCAATGCCCATGATTTTTAACGTCACTGCCTCTGGAAGCTACACGGCTTCACTGACTCCGCCCCACTACTCCTCCTTCGCTAGCAACAGTAACAGTGATGGTTGGAGCTTACACCGGTCCAAAAATAGCGAAATGTTTTAAAAAAAAACACCCAGAGTCCAAAGGAAATAGGGGTCGGCCTGGTTTCAGCTCTCGGTCCCAAAAGAGGTTTGAAGATCCTGTTAAGCCAAAGCAGCCATGCATCGCAAAGCAAGTGTATCACGGCAAGAGTTATTCAACGACAGTAACAAGGCCGCCATTTTACATTGCAAGTGAAAGAGGAGGGAATGTTAGCTATGCCCTTTATTCACTGTGCTGGTGTGACCCCGCCAGGCTTCCATAGAATGTGGGTTATTTAAATCACAGCATCACAGACACACTGGGCAGAGTGTAGGAGACTATGCTGGACTGTAGGAGAGGCAGTCTGTGGGAGTAGCAAATACCAGTACAGATGAAGATGAAGTCATCACTCTGCCCACAAGTAGCACACTGTGATTTGTGGCTCATCCCTCTAAAATGCAGTGTTTCAGTGGCTTCAGTGCAGGGATGTGCCCTGTGTTCTGTTAGCACCAGGCTAGCAAACCTGCAGCGGACCCTTCATCTGTTAGCAACAGGCTAGCATGCATGCAGTGGCCCCGTGGTCTGTTAGCACCAGGCTAGCACACTGATAGCAGCCATATGATCTGTTAGCATCACCCTAACAAGCATACAGAGGCCCCATGGTCCGTTAGCACCAGGCTAGCAAACATACAGTGAACCCTTCATCTGTTAGCAGCAGGCTAGCACGCAGGCTGTGGCCCCATGGTCTGTTAGCACCAGGCTAAGAAGCATACGGCGGCCCAATACAAAAGAAACTGTCGGCCCACTAGAGGGTTGCAGACGGGCACCTACACTGGTGCTCCAGGGGCAAAGAGCTCAATGACATAGCCAACGATGAGGACCAGCTGCTGTTCAGTCCAGGCATCCAGGCTTCCCCTTGTGTGGGTGAAGGGACACAGGGGCCGGAATGTTCCAGTGAAATAACCTTTTTTTTTTTTTTTTTTGCTTTTTGGAGAGGGTGAAATACATCGGCCTGAGAAAAGGGTTTGGGGGGCGGCGCACGGCGGTGGTGTGTGTGTGTGTGTGTGTGCGGTATCCCCCCCGGCCTGCGGCAGGGCTCTCGTGCGTGTCCCGTGTGGCCCTCGCTCCGCCCGGTGTGTCCTTAAAGCCCCTGTTTCACACAGCGGCCCTGACACTCATCCCCCGCCCCGCCACAATGCGCCCATTCTTTTCCCCGCTGCACGCATGACTTCACTTTCTCAATTCTGCCCCGGGCAGGGTAATCCTGACACCCCTCTTGCCCCCCTGCCCCACCCCGTCCCACCCCTGCCTCTGTCACCTTCCCCCTCTCCTACCCTGACCTCGCTCCTTCCCTGCACTCTCACCTCTGGGGGAAGGGGAGGCGGGGTACCCCCTGATTGATACTGCACTGAGTGACCCTGGGTGGGATATGGGGTTTGGGGGGGGGGGGGGGGGGGTTGGGAGTAGGGGGACGAAGCTTGCTGGGAGCAGGAGTGGGTGTGATCACACGTTGCCCGGCGACAGTCACTGGGGCAACGCCTGCAACCATCCTGCCATGCATGATCACTACCTCCAGGTGAGAAAGGAAAGATACTGCATGTGCTGTATATGTGCTTTCAAATGCGCACACATTTAGAGAGAGTATTCTCCCTCCCCTCCAAAGAGCTGCATGGATCCTACCCCTGCCCCCATTACTGACGGGACAATGCCCCCCCCCGCCACGGCACTTCCATCTGTGTCCACTTCCTCCCCACATCGGCTGGATCCTGCCCCCTGAATCCTGCCCCCCCCCCCCCAAAAAGAAAATCCACCCCCAGCCTAGTGACCGGGGGGGCACTGACAGGACCGGAAAGACCCACTCAGGACGGGACAGGAAGTACAGGGGTGGGGTGAGGAAGACACTCACACACACACACACTCACACACTAACACACACACACTCACACACACACACACACACTCACACTCACACATACACACACACACACACACACTCACACACTCACACACACACACACACACTCACACACACACACACATACACACACACTCACACTCACACACACAAACACTCACACACACTCACACACACAAACACTCACACACACTCACACACACACACACTCACACTCACACACACTCACACACACACACACACACACACACTCACACACTCACACACACACACTCACACACACACACACACACTCAGACTCACACACACGCACACACACACACTAGTTTTCAGGGCTGGCTCTAAATAGCTCAGTTTGGGACAGAAGGGGCAGAGATTAGCATGCTCTCTGTTCATCAGGCAGCTCCAGAGTTCATTTTTAAACCCCCCCCCCCCCCCCCTTTGACGGGTGGATTTCCGCCACCCAATCATGAAGGCCACGGTGGCTGAAATGTCAGCGTTTTTAAAAATATGGCACAGGGAGACGTGTTTTTATATTTATATCAGCAGACACTGTGCTCACTTCACCCTACCATTAATCTGCTGGGTGTTGCTCAGCCCTGCTAGACAAAATCCTGCAACTGGTGAAAAAAAACCAGCTCATGCTATGTTTTGAAACATCTGGGTTGCTGGTATTTTGAGCTGGTCATCGCTGGATTTTTCACCAGGATATAGCAGGATTTCTTATGCTGTAGCTCAGTTTTGCATCAGGGTATATTTTCTTAATGAACGCTACTGGTTATGATGTGCCTTATTTAGATTTATTCAGGTACAGACTCATTTCTTGTTCCCAAGTTTGTTCGAAATGTGACTTGACAAAAGGAATGAATTGTCTACAACATTTTCCTACAAATGTCCTGTTTGGCAATTTAACACCCTGGAAAATATTCTAAAGCAATGAGTAATTCATGAAATCCACTGTGAAAAATGAATTAAACCATTGTATAAATGTCAGTTCCCATCCACAAACAAATCTGAAACGCGTTTAGAAATCTGACTTAAATCTTTAGTGCCCCCTAGTGGGGACCTACGCTGATGCAGTGGCACACAAATGTATCGGTATCCAGGGTTATTTGACTACTACTGACATGAAAATATGTGATTCACTGCTGGTCTAGACTTGCTCAAAGCTACATAACATAATTGATGCAATTCAGTAAGCATTATTCAATGACCCATTTGGCAAAGCCTCGTGATAAGACTTGAGCCAGTACTAATGATTTGCATACACCTGCATCCTGTAATAAGCTAAAGTCGGCCTGCACAGAATGGCCAAATATTCTGATTTAATGTTAACCTTCAGAAATTACTGCCTACAGCTGAGTAGAAGTATCACGGTGCACTATGTGTTGCATACCCATTGGCGTTCATTTAACAACATCAAGTCAAGACAAAAAAAAGATGTATCGTATAATAACAACGTGAATTTGACATTATCTGTAAAATAACCTTGGCAGGCGCTGTGAATTCCAATATACCCAAATGCGGCATGTGTTTTGCATCCTTCCAAATAACACGCGGCTATCTAGTACATCAGTAATACATCGATTAAAGCACGAAAGAAGGCGGCGTTAGAACGTGGTGCACCAATGAGACGGAACCAGGGCGCGTTAAAAGTTTATCCGGAGCTCACAGAGCGGATCACACCACCGCCGCGATCCAAACGAGAGTGTCGACAAGACAGACAGTAGCCGCTTTGTCTGGCGAATTCCTTGGCAACCGCTGTTTGGAGAGGAATCACCCAGCTGTGCCGCGCGCTGCGAGGATTTCACATGCCCGCAGTGCGTCACTGACCCAAGGGCTTTATGCATTTTATGTGCACTTTAGTTTAGATGTGCGCTTTTAGTTCCGAGGTGAATAAAATATTAAAGTGTGGGCATATACCAGCTGTTTCCGGTTTCAGATACTAATGGGTATAATAAACAGTGTTGGGTAGTAATGGGTTACCTGTAATCTAGATGTAACCTACGTAATCAAAATAACTGCAATCAGCAGTTTAAAAACGTGCTTAATCTGAGTAGATACCTACTTCGCTAAAGATGACGTGCCTACATTTTGGATTACCTCACACCCACATGCAGAAACACGCAAGTACACCTAAACAGGAGGATGCGTTCGCATTGTAAAACAGAAAAAATTTAAATCAACCTGTGGCCTATAAACTCAAGTAGAAACCCCAAATCCGTCCGGAGCCCAGAGAGCTCACATCTTCAACTTGAAACGGAGTCTGTGAGGGGCTTGACTGCAGATTCTGAAGCTCAGAGTTGAGGTACTTACACTGATAGGCCGATCCGATCCGGAAACCTGCAGTAATATTCCGGGAACCTGCGGTAATACCGCGTTCCTTTGGCCGCCTGCGGAGTTGTTCCCCGGCTGCTGCTGCTGCCAACACAGCGATCCCACGCTGCTCCGGAGACGCCTCGACATTCCCGCAAAGCAAAGGGCTTCTCCGATTACCGAGACAGTGTTTAATCTCACAGGGCCAAAAGCCTCACACTAAACTCTTGTTTCAATTCTAACAGTGGGGGGGGGGGGGGGGGGGGGGGGCATAAGTGCACTGTGTGATCTACAGACACAGATTAAGCCTAGTCCTAGACTAAATTCAATCTAGAATGGAGATTCTCCATACAAAACTCGACCTAGTCCAGGACTAAACTTAATCTGTGTCTGTGAAACTGGCCCTGTGGGTCAATTTAACAGTGAACATTTGACCGTGCATTAATTATGCATCTGTAGAAAAACACACCTGTGTTTTTTATAGTGAGTCAGATTTGTCAGACCTAAGTGATTTCTGGGTGTAACCGTTTATTTCCATTGGCTTCACTTGTACGCCTGTAGATAAAGAGATAAAGAGAGTCAGCCAAATGCCTGAATCTAAATTAAATTAAATTAAAATAATGGGGTTTTTCCATAATAATTGAGTCCCCTGGAATTAGCCGGTCCTGCAGAAGCCAGAGAGGTCGTAGGTCACCTGTCTCCCCCGTGCAGCTGTGCGGAGAGCGGCCCTTCAGCCTGTTCACGCAGCACAGGGGCACACGGACGTGCTGACGGACACTGATGGGGGGGGGGGGGGCGCTCGGGTTCGAGGGCGCAGCTGTGCGGTATCCATGTCCGCGGGGCGGGCTCACCTCGCTCCAGGTGCGCCCTCGTTATTCCCGGACGGAAACCTTCCGGAACGTTTTCCGCGCCCCCCCCCCCCCCCCCCCCCCCTGCAGGTGTGCGCGCGGCCCGGGTGCTTCATCACGTTGTCATGGCGAAGGTCACCTTGCGGTCCGCACGGGAACGACGGACCTGCCTCAAGGTGACATCACGACTCGCTCAGAATCCCACACTGGGAGATACTGCTTTAATAGCTAATAATTCTTTCAGCAGTAATTACGGCATTTGTGTTTAAGATAATCAAGAAATATAATACATTGAGCGCAGGGGTTGATTTGACTGGAAGGCAGTTTGCAGACATAAGTGTCAACGCGTCATGAGGTCAGGGTCACAGGAACACCATGATGTCATCAGGGTCAGGGTCAGAGGAACACCATGATGTCATCAGGGTCAGGGTCAGAGGAACACCATGATGTCATCAGGGTCAGGGTCACGGGAACACCATGATGTCATCAGGGTCAGGGTCACAGGAACACCGTGATGTCATTAGGGTCAGGGTCAGAGGAACACCATGATGTCATCAGGGTCAGGGTCACAGGAACACCATGATGTCATCTGGGTCAGGGTCACAGGAACACCATGATGTCATCAGGGTCAGGGTCACAGGAACACCATGATGTCATCAGGGTCACAGGCACACCATGATGTCATCAGGGTCAGGGTCACAGGAACACCATGATGTCATCAGGGTCAGGGTCAGAGGAACACCATGATGTCATCAGGGTCAGGGTCACAGGTACACCATGATGTCATCAGGGTCAGGGTCACAGGAACACCATGATGTCATCAGGGTCAGGGTCACAGGAACACCATGATGTCATCAGGGTCAGGGTCACAGGAACACCATGATGTCATCAGGGTCAGAGTCACAGGTACACCATGATGTCATCAGGGTCAGGGTCACAGGAACACCATGATGTCATCAGGGTCACAGGAACACCATGATGTCATCAGGGTCAGGGTCACAGGTACACCATGATGTCATCCAGGCTCTTCCGGGTCAGGTCGGGGACGGTGGCATCTCTGGCGGGAAACCCGACGGGCAGGAGCATCAGGAGCTTCTCATTGGCCGGCCGGCGGAGGAGGAGCCTGAGGTGGGGGCCGCAGTTCAGGGGCGTGGACGTCACGGTTACCAGGCCGACGTTCTAACAACACGGGTGGGGGAGGGGAATTGTTAGCCATGGCGGATTGATCCAAAATGGTGGCATGTTTATGTATCAGAGGTATAAGAGTAGGTGTTAGACCTGGGCCAAATACACAATTGTTTTTAAGTCAAATGCTATTTGCAGGCTTAGGGCTAGTATTACTTATGTAAAGCGTCTTTTTCGGACAGTCTGCTGTGAAAAACAAATAAAAGAAACGTGAAAATGTAAATACTTTTCTACACTTCCTCTTGGATGGCTCAATTGCGCCGGGCGAGATCAATCGAGCGCAGAATAGTATGTGAATCTGAAGCAGTCACGTGTTTGACCCAGGTGTGGTGCGAGCCTGAGCATTCCAGCCTACATTGAGGGCGGCCAGCAGGATCCCGCAGGCTACGGACACGCTGATCTCGCTGTAGTAGTGGGTCTTCTTTCGGCCGTCGCTGCGGATCCCGTGGGTCTGCTTGAAGACCAGAATGAGGTACGGAGCGACGTCCAGGTACTCCTTCACCCAGGTAGTCCTGCGATAACCACGGAAAAACAACCCACGCTAAAACACCAGCCCAGTCTGCTCACTCCAGAATGAAGTCTGGAAGCTTCCTCAGAGCCACATGGAGCTTATGGCTACAGACACATAGGGCTCTTTCCAATGGCTTATTTTTCACCCCCTTCTACTCCTTGCTCCGAGCTCCACCCGTCAGGGGGGGAGACAGAAAAATCAAGTGAGAAAAGGAGTTGAAGACAGGGGGAGAATCAAGAAAGCGTGAAGTAGGCGAATGGAATGTCCTTGCTCCTTCAAAACGTCAGTTCGAAGCCACGTCAGTTGCAGGCAGAGAGGGGAGAGGTGGATGCACACCATTTATACATAAATATAATCCATTAATATCATCATTTATCATAATCACACCATTAATCATTTATACATCACGCATTCCAAAACAAAATACTTCTGCAAAGGATGCGCTCGTGTTTTCTTGTGCAAGAAAACTTCAGGAGCCCCCAAACTTTGGCTTCTGAGTCTGAGAAGCAACATTTAATGGACGTAACAATGGCGGAACTCGGTCGATTTCCGGGTTAGGCGACAAACCAGGAGAACTGGGGCGAAAGGTAAGCGATTGGAATGAACGGACAGAGTCAGATGGGGAATAACCGAAACAAAGAAACAAGGTTCTGTTACTTAAAAATGACACCAGGGGGCGCCCCTGTGCTACGGATGTTATCAGTGAGGAGCTGTACTTTGAGCCCCCTCTGCTAAACATTGGACCAATCGGAGGAGACAGCTGGAAGAGGGAGGGGTCAGAGGTATACCTGTGTGTGTGTGTTATGTGTGTGTGTGTGCTTGTGTTTGTGTGTGCGTATTTGGGTGTGTGTGTGCGTCTGTACCTGTATGTGTGCGTGTGTGTGCATTTGTATGTACATATGTGTGTCAGTGTGTATTGTTGCCTGTGTGATGTATGCATGTGTGTGTGTGTGTGCATGAGTGTTTGTGTGTGTATTTATGTGTGTGTGTATGCCTGTGTGTGTGTGCATGTGTGTGTGTGTTTCTGTGCATGTGTGTGTCAGTGTGTATTGTTGTCTGTGTGATGTATGCGTGTGTGTGTGTGTGTGTGTGTGGGTGTGTGCCTGTGTGTGTATGTGTGTTTCTGTGTGTGTGTCAGTGTGTATTGTTTGTGTGATGTATGCATGTGTGTGTGTGCATGAGTGCATGTGTGTATTTATGTGTGTGTGTGTGCATGTGTGTGTGCCTGTGTGTGTGTGTGTGTGTGTGTGTTTCTGTGTGTGCGTGTGTCAGTGTGTATTGTTGTCTGTGTGATGTATGCATGTGTGTGTGTGCATGAGTGCGTGTGTGTATTTATGTGTGTGTGTGCCTGCCCTGGAGCAGTGCAGTCCTCACTGGAGTGGTGTATAAAGACAGAGAAATGAAGCCTGATGTCCAACCCTCGGGCTCAAACACAGCTTCTGAATATTTAACAGGCGGCGCAAATATGTCTGCCGATCTTCCGCTACCTGGGGAAAACCAGCCAGTTCCAGCCAGTTCCTCCCACGTCTGGTGTGCCTACACCCTCCCCTGATAACCACTGACCTCTCCTCACACTTGGGCACTCATAAAACTGGTAAATCAACAACAAAAATAACATTGGCTACATTTACAGATGCATATCTTGTATCTCCCTCACCCGCGCCCTTCTCTGGTGTGTTTATTATTGGATATTATTGGATATTGTATCGTTTTTGTTGGCTTGGTGTTTTATGGCACCTGCCTGGCAGTGTTGGAGTGAGCTGAGGACAGACAGATAGAAAGGTCAGACAGACAGACAAACAGAACGACAGGCTGAAGGGCAGAGCCACTGTTGGCCAGATTGGGTTACACACTGACCGGAATCAGGTCTGATAACAGCCCTGATCAATACAAGAAAAACACTAATATCCATATTTTACAGGAGAGAGATCAATGATTTTGTAATGAAACTGTCTTGGATTTTTTGTGATGTGATATCCATACTACATGGCCGAAGGTATCCAGACACTCTATCTAATTAGTGGATTTGCCTATTTAAGCCACACTCATTGCATAAGATCAAGCACACAGCCATGCAATCTCCATAGACAAACATTGGCAGTCGAATGTGCTGTACTGAAGAGCTCAGTGAATTTGCACCGTCCAAACAAGTCAGTTTCTCGAACTTCTGCCCTGCTGGAGCTGGCCAGGTCAAGGCCAGTTCATTTTCCAGTAACAATTTGTCCAGGATGTTGGTCGCAGTGATGCTCTGTCCCTGGACTATAAACAGGCCTCCAGTTCAGTTATTGTGAAATGGAAACGTCTAGGAGCAGTTCACCTGTGTAGTGGCAGGCCACGTCATCTGACCGAACGTGACCGCTAAGAGCCAGAGGTCACGGTGGCTTCTCCGCTCACCTCATTCTGCGAAGGTCACTGACCCACTTGTCTCCCATCCTCTGTCTGTAGTTGATCTCCTCCTCTTCCTCCACAATCTCACGGATCTTGTGCTTCACCTCGGCGTCGCCCACGACCACAAAGGTCCAGGGCTCCGTGTGAGCCCCGCTGGGGGACGTGCCTGTCCGGGAGCAGCATGCTCATCTTCATCATCATCATCATCATCATTATCATCATCACCATCTTCATCATCATCATCATCATCATCATCAACATCACCATCACCATCATCATCACCACCACCATCATCATCACCACCATCATCATCACCATCACCACCACCATCATCATCACCACCATCATCATCATCATCATCATCATCATCATCATCATCATCATCATCATCACCATCATCATCATTGTCAATATCATCATCACCATCACGGCCATCATCTTCATCATCACTATTAATAAAGGCATCACCCTGGATCACGTCTGTCTTATATAGTATATTGCTGAACTACTACTGCAGCTGCTGCTACCACTATAAATTCTACAACTATGCAACTTACTGATAACAGTGATACCATTTTAAATCCACCACTTGGTTTCACCTCCCACGAACCCCTGTGAGGTGGTCAAACTGTGAGCTTGCACTGACGCACAACGGACCGCCAGCACCAGAACCGATTTTATAACTCATCTTATATTCCAGAACAGCAGTGGATATACTGCCACCAGCGTGTGTCCAGGGGGATCTGAAGGTCCCTAGAGAGGCACACATTAACAGCGTCGTCTTTCATCTCCAGGCACAGGCTGCGTCTCACTGGGTTATAGATCCTCACCGCCCCCGACAGGGCGTGAGGCTCTGCAGCCCGCAGGATGGAAGAAGTCACTACAGCACGTACGGGCAAGATGTGCTCAAAGATGGGGCAGCCTCGAGCCTAGTGCAGGGGTCCTCACTCCTGGTCCTGGAGAGCCGCAAGGTGCGCTGGGGTCCTCACTCCTGGTCCTGGAGAGGCCCAGGGTGCGCTGGGGTCCTGACTCTTGGTCCTGGGGAGCCGCAGGGTGTGCTGGGGTCCTCACTCCTGGTCCTGGAGAGCCGCAGGGTGCGCTGGGGTCCTCACTCCTGGTCCTGGAGAGCCACAGGGTGCGCTGGGGTCCTCACTCCTGGTCCTGGAGAGCCGCAGGGTGCGCTGGGGTCCTCACTCCTGGTCCTGGAGAGCCGCAGGGTGCGCTGGGGTCCGTTGTTACTCAGCGCTTGATTGATCCACGAAAGCGGTAGATCACACAGTTAACTCACCTCGCCTGGTTTCTTGGGTCTGCATCGGTTGCTGATATTAAGGTGAAAACGAAAACCAGCACCCCCTGCGGCTCTGCAGGACCAGGGTGTCTGACCCCTATCCCACTGCCCCAGTGTAGCCACAATGAGATCAGCGCGGCCCTTGAGCAAGGCCCCTTAACTCCATATTGCTCCTGGGGGGATTGGCCCCTTGCTTAGACTAATCAACTGTAAATCGCTTTGGGTAAAAAGCATCAGATAAATAACTGCAATGCAATGCTCTGGGCTAAAAACAGAACGGAAGACTCCGGTTAGAGTCCTGCCTCATTACACTGATGAGCCTACTGCTTTAACCTTTAAACCTTTTTAACCTTTTAGGCCCTTTAGCCCAGGCTAATGGAAGCAGATGAACGGGTTATTGATTAGAGCAGAGGGCTCCTGCACTGCTTCAAACTGAAACACTGAGGGGCAACCTGTAGCCGAGTGACTAAGATACAGGACTGGGACCCAGAAGGTTGGTGGTTCAATCCTCAGTGTAGCCACGATAAGATCCACCAAGCTGCTGGGTCCTTGAGCAAAGCACGCAATCCCCTATTGCTCCACGGGGATTGCCCCCTGCTTAGTCTAATCAACCGTAAGTCACTTTGGATAAAGGTGTCAGCTAAATACTGTATCGAACTAACTAACTTTCCACACAACAGGTCCTGCAGGTATAAAAAAATTCTGTACTCTGATCAATTGTAGGACGGCCTGTAGCGTAGTGGTTAAGGTAAATGACTGGGACACGGCAGGTCGGTGGTTCTAATCCCGGTGTAGCCACAATAAGATCCGCAGAGCCGTTGGGCCCTTGAGCAAGGCCCTTAACCCTGCATTGCTCCAGGGGAGGATTGTCTCCTGCTTAGTCTAATCAACTGTACGTTGCTCTGGATAAGAGCGTCTGCCTAATGCCAATAATGTAAAATTGTCCCATTGACTTTACACTGGAAACGGGTCTGAATGACCTGCACTGGAGCCGACCGCAGTGGCACTAGTAAGCACCGTCTCTCACGATCTCTCAGCATGAGCAGGAAATGAGCTCCAGAAAAGCAGCCCGGCTTTGGCCCACCTGCGGTCCGGATGACGTAGTCGATGACCTCGCGAGGCACGGGTTCGGGGCTGATGAACCGGACGGACCGCCTCCCGTTCATCAGGGCGTAGAACTCCCGCGCGCGGTTCAGCATGACGTCGCCGGCATACCGCGCGGGCGCGTAGGGCACGTGGGGCACATCCTCCTCGCCGGCCGCCCACTCGCTTTCTTCTTCTGCAAAAAAGCACATTCGGACAGTCACAGCGCCCCCTAGAGGCACCTGCAGTTCCCCGCGCCTGTCAAACGGAGACCTCATCTCCGTACCTCCCTCTGAAGCACGTGGTCTCTGACCACACCATGGAGGGCCGTATGTTTTTGTGAACGCTGTTTTTCATTCCAGCCTCAGATCTTGATCGTAAAATTAGTTCAGTAATTTGCAGAATTATGGCTATAGGTTTGCACGTAATATATATAAAGTTAAAGGTACAATAGTAATTTTGGATTTCTAATGGTCAAGAGAGGAATAGCACTGTTTATCCCTCCCTCTTCTCTGTAAATGTTCTGACATTGACACACCATTAGCTCTGGCAATTATAACCAATTTTCAACCAATGAGCTTGAATTATTGTACAGTTATACAATGATTTGGTCCTATAGTCCTGAATTTAAGGACTATAAAGACAGGTAGAGGGTGAGTCAACATGTCGGTGAGCCTTTTTGAATGATAGGAAGGGATTTACTTGTAACAATGTTTTAACACAAAAATCGTACACCTTGCACCTTTAAATGTATTATTTGTAGTGGCTGTGGCTTACATTCTGTGTTTTAGTGCAGCTAAATGCATATGGCTCAATATAGTTACACACTACCTGCCCTGTATATCAATAGGCAAACAGTCAACTGTCCGTGGTCTTAATCCTTGGCATTAAGAATCAGTACATGTACATAAAGACTCCTTTTCTCATTTGTAGCAGCTAATTCATCCTGAACTCTGATACACTCTCGTGAATGATTAAACACCGCACTGGCTGTTTCTGATCGGCAACATTCTCCGAAACATTTTCAAGAGCAATTACTACTCGACAAAATGTTAATTACGTGTATAATGAAATAATGTGTGTGTGTATGTGTGTCTCGTTATATCGGGAAAGCAAGCCGCATTTAACTGAAGAATGTGATTTGGTCCGCAAGAATGATTCAAATAATGCAAATGTATTCAACTTCAAATGCGTCTGAAAACCGGAGGAATGAAGGATACGCTTTTCCATGGTCATCACTGTTGGGAACTATGCAGCGAGACATTAAAGGCACACTCGGTAATTCAGTTGCTAATAAATTGCTAATGGCTTACAATGAGCAAAAACGTGAAGATATGGACCAGCACAGAATTACTCTCCTCATAAAAATAATGATAAATAACCTCATGAAAAGCAGTTCAGACGTGGTGTCTCTTTAACTGTTTAAGGTGTGAGATCACAAATGCAGTATATGTTCAGAATGTTGTTAAACTGAACATTCTCGCGCTGATGTGGCCATCACCACTGGTGATTGAAAGCAATGGAGTTCTAGAACACTGATGAATTCTGATGTCTTCTGGCGTAATCAGCCCAATAAATCAGCCCAATAAATGTGGGCTGATGTTGGCATGAAATACAAAAAGTCATCTAATTTTCTTTTACAGACTCTTTTCAGACTGACTTTGAACTTCAATATACTATAGACTGTAGTAATAGTATAGCTTTGCGTCCACAGATTTAAGTAACTCTTGAGACAAGTGAGGGTTCCTTTGGGTTTAGTATTTACAGTAAGGTAGAGTGACTTGGCAATTATGAAATGTATTTTCAGTCCAAAGGTTGCTGGTTTGACTGTCAATGAGGTGCTCAGCAAAGTAAACGTTCTCATGGGCCGGTACTGTAACCGTCCATGTGAATGAATAATTAACTAATCAAAAGAACACAACAGCAAGTGCTGACAATGACAAAACGGTAAACAGGTGCGCAAACAGATCATCAGGAAACAATAAACAGGTGAAACGAATGATGAACTATGGAAAGCAAAGTGGGACATAAAAGGCAAAAATGCAGAAAAACACAGAGACACAGACTAAAGGGAAAAAGCAACGGGCAAAGGAAACGGACATGACAACTGCACTTTTCTAGCCACACACAGTACGGTAGTTTGGCAGCTTGTGTCTTTATTTTGGGTAGTAGCCGTTGTGAAGGAAATGATTCACTAGACGTCGGATGTCTGTACTGCCTGTTCGAGAACACTCTTTCTTTGACACACTTCGCTGAGTCACCTGGGTCAGAACCGCACCTGGGTCAGAACCGCACCTGGGTCAGAACCGCCCCTGGGTCAGAACAGCAGGGACCCTGACCGCCTTCAAGTGCAGACTGTAAGGGTAATTGTCTTAATTGATTCTTAATTGAAAATGTGTGTTCGCATAAAGACAATCACGTGATTAAAAATAACCTTGTATTTTTTAATCCTTATTACTATTAGACCACTTTCTGAATTAAGTGCTTACTAGGAGTCTTTCTCTGTCTCTCTCCCAGCAGACAGACAGCCTTTGATCTTAATGTCTCTGCTTCTCCTAGAAGGGGGTAGCAAGCACATTCCGGTCTTAGAGCAAGGGCAAGATTGGAGTTTATCTGGAGACTAAATAATAATAATCCTAGGTTGTCAGCATCCATGTCTTCCTTGTTTTTGTCTCCGCCCTTGTGGAAAAGTCTGTATAAGAGTCTCACTATGTCTGATTCAAATCAAAGCTCTCTCACTTTCTGTTATTTTTTTAAAAATAAATACGAAAGTTAAACTCGAGCATAGCCATCGTTGTTTTACTGGGATCTGTTTCATCAGACGATGCTCACCTTTGAATTTTTAGAAAGGGCATTTTTCCCTAACAAGACACACCTCTTCAAGCTGCACCTCTGCCCTCCCCTCCCTACCTCCCTGTAATGCCCAATCAACAGAAGGGAAGCCCAATAAGTAACAGCTAGCCTCTACTGCGCATGTTTGAGGGCAAAAAGGGCTGGCTGCCCATTGCATTCAATGCTAACTTTTTGATCATAAGTTTGGGCTTATGAACTTCCTTCCTGTCATTAATGCCATTTCTCTCACCCGTGTCTCTTTGGCTGTCAATCATTAGTGTGTTTAAACCTGTCGTTTTCAGTTTCTTGTTGCTAGTTCGTATTTCTGTTTTGTTCCCTACCCCGGTTCTAGCTTCCTCTACCCCGTACCTGTGCCCTGTTATTTTGTCTAGTTTCTGCTTTGCTCTTTTGGATTTTATGGTTTTGATATCGGTGCCTGGTTTTTGGACTGTTTCCCGACTTTGCTCTGCCTGCCCTGGATGTACCTGTCTGCTTGGATTCTGACCATTGCATGTTTTGTTTTGTTTGTTTTGTTTGTTTTTTTACTACGTTTTGGATCTGCCCTTTGCCATTAAAGCCCGCTGTATTCACGTCATCCGAGTCTGCGATTGGTTCCTCTGTCCCGAAACCTGACGCAAACACACAGCGCGTCAAACCTCTCAGTGGATAGGGTACAAATTATTACAAATACATAATAAAGTGCTCACTGAGGGTACACATTTCATTATATATTACATATTTTCACAAATTGCTTTTCATATTAAATCTACCAATCGTTAAACGAGTTTCCAAAAAATATAAAAAAATATAAAATATAAGTTTTATTTTCCGTTTTATTCCCCATTCACTTCAATGGGAACTCCGATGTTTTGCACTCGTTAGCTCAAGGGGTGCTTGCCGGTAGTTAAATATGCGCATGTCTATGATTTACTGCCACAAAAGTCTTATGCTCCGTGGTCTACACGAGATAGGATAAACTATCGCCTATAGCAACACACACTCTGCTGTCAACTTTTACGCTGTGTTGAACCTATAAAATAGAACTGCCACTAAATTAATAAAAAATCACCGCTGAAGATTAGAAATGATGAATGAAATGCATACCAACTAATGCTGCTGTTTCAATCGATTTTGGAAAGACTCTTTTTGTAGCCTAAGCCTATATGTATATAGATATAGGCTATGCGAACTTTCCATGGAGTGAGTGATATCCAAAAACGGGCAGCGCGCGCAGGTACCTTCATCTCTGGAGTTTAATTCTGTGTCTTGCAGATCTTCGTCTACCCACGGTCTTGATTTCGCCGTGGATTTGGAGACGACGGCGTTTGATTTCCTGTCTTTTTTCTGAAAGCTTCTGATAAAAAATACAACGACCACACCGCACAAAACCGCTAGAAACACAGGTGTCAGGGAGGAAAATAGCGCCATAGCAGTAGAACCTCTACAAACTATTTGGGGAGAAATTCTCACCTCCTACTATAACTGTAACTGACGTCAGTCTTCTGAGGTAAACCTGTTTGGTTAATAATCAAACACGTATGCAAAAATAACTACTGAATCTACAAATCCAAGGCGTGCCTTCTTTACTGCCAGCTCAAATAGACGGTCTGCCCCATGCTGTAGCCTATCTGAGTTAAAAAAAAAAGTTATTTTCTTATATTTCATACAGTTCCAGAGGGTCAAAAGAACCCCACACAACACATGTATAGGCCAAGTTGGTGCAGGACTTAGCATAGCATTATGTTTACTGCATGTTTACAATTTAATCCTATCAAATTAGAAATATTATGAAAAAAAGTTAACTGGTTTTTAAGAGATGAACTTAATGGGGTCAAATTGACCCCAAACATGATAGGAGGGTTTAAAAAGTTTTTAGACATTTTTGCAAGTTTGAAAACTGAAATCTCTTCTTTACATAAGCATTCAGACCCTTTGCTGTGGCACTCCAAATTGTGGTCAGGTGCATCCTGTTTGCTTTAATTATCCTTGTGTGTCTAGACCTATATAGCTATAGATATTTAGCCTGTTATGTCTCCAACGAGAAATGTATTTTGGAGAGAATATCAATGTAACTTTTTCTTGGGGGAAAATAATTGAACTATAAGAATTATTATAATATCTATCATCCAAGATAGCACACGATTGGGAAGCTATGCAATGAATATGATAAAATTATAGCACTTTCCATATCTGTCCAGTCTCCAGGCTACTGTTCCACATTTTGATGTTACGGTGATCTGATTTAATACAATATTATAATATAACTCATAGCGTGTAATGCAGGGAAATGTCCTCTGCTGAAGGACATGTTGGGCATTAGCCTTTTTGGAATAAACCTCAAAAGGATTGGACGAAATCAAAAATCATACCAAGCTAATCAAAAAATCAAATTTAATTTAATATGATAAAATCAAGGGCACCAGCAAATAGGTGGAAAACGTCCCGGTGTGAGAAATGTGTAGGGTTGAGCAGGGTCTGCTGGTGTTTGATTTCACATTATAATCGGCAACCATTTCATACCCTTGAAACCGGGGCCCTGTATCCAAAAGCAGGATTACTGAGTTAGGTGGATTACTGATCTGAGTAAAGCCCGGAACCCTCCCACATCTGGAACATGGTTAAACTCAAGTATAGCTATCGTTGTTTTACTGTGGATCTGTTTCCTCAGACGATGCTCACCTGTGAAATGTTAAAAATGGCATTTTTCCCTAACAGCAGTTATCCAGCTAACTCACTGATCCTGCTTTGTGGGATTTACTCAGTGAAGTTATCCAGCTAACTCAGTAATCCTGCTTTGTGGGATTAACTCAGTGCCGTTATCCAGCTAACTCAGTAATCCTGAGTTGTGTGATTTACTCAGTGCCGTTATCCAGCTAACTCAGTATCCCTGCTTTGTGGGTTTTTCTCAGTGAAGTTATCCAGCTAACTCAGTAACCCTGCTTTGTGGGTTTTTCTCAGTGCAGTTATCCAGCTAACTCTGTAATCCTGCTTTGTGAAACACCTTCCTCCCCTGGGGGGGGTGAGTTAATTGAGCGATCTACTTTACTTTGTCAACTGAATGGCGAGTTTAAAAACGGAAAAACCCAGAGCGTCCTTTTGAGAGCTACTCCAAGTTAAGCTCCGAATGCACTGAGGTTACACTGACCCAGGACCCCGAGGCAGACTGTGGCTCTTCTGAGACAAACCCTCACCTGTCCCGTACAAGCCCACAGACTCCAGGGTCTCCGGGGGGCGTAAGTCATGGGACAGGAGACGTACGGAGACGATAACGGAATCAGACTCGCACTGGCTGGGAGTGCCTTGTGGAGAGACTGCATTGACACGCACGTCACATTAAATAAACATCACTGTCTAGCCCATTGCTTTCGCAATGCTAAGCGACAAGACGGATGGAACAGACCGCTACCTTTCAAGACATTTTTTAAAGAGGAATTTTTTTTTTTTTTCAAATCACAAGTAAACCCGATAATGAATTCGGCTCATCTCGCACTGAGTGACATATGCGTGTTTACCCAGCCATTGTATAAGCCGCTTCATGGTGACACTGGCAACGTAGTTACCAGGGCAACCAGCTGTTTTGGCGATTCCCGGGGGAGATGGAACCCGGGAGGTACTGTCTCCTTTACTTGCCGTGTCTGTGAATGAGAAGTGGGTCAGGAGGAAGGTGGGGGAAAAGTGGGAAGTCTTCCTCAGTCCGACATTCACCTGTCAGGAGTGACATTTTATACTGAAACATTTGTTATTTTAATCAGAATGTCAGTGCTCGCAGTCAGGGATGCCATATTTGGGAAGGGGGGGATGGGTCGGGGTGGGGTAGGGGGGTTAGGATGATTCCAAAGGCCCTGACTGACAGGGAGCCTCAAAGACATTGTGCTGGGATGGGGTGGGATGGGCTGGGATGGGGTGGCTTGGGGCGGTGCAGCCCAATGTGAGGTCCTTTTCCTGGGTCCAAATCCCCTGACAGCACCCCTGTTCATGGAAGTACCCAGGCACTGCGACGGAAGACTCAGTTCAATAAGGCGGCAGCTTTGTAAACAGATAACACACAGGGGGCTTTATGTGTTAATAAAAGGCAGGCTCTGAGATAAATGAAAAAAGGAAGCTGTTTTATTTATTGCTAGCGAGAGTACACTTATAGGTGGCCTTAGTCCACTGCCACACACAGACGCGATGCATAACCGCAGCAGGGCGATCTCATGGAGGGCTGTTGTGCTGGATAAGTGGCTCTGCTAAGTGCTTCCAGCTCCAAGGTCGCTGGGTCTGAAGTGTTAAGCAGGATGGCGCCGTTTGACGTGGTGGTGCTTTCCTTCTTCACGCAGAGGAAAAAATAAGATTCATTCCGATGAATCAGCAGGTGCAAATCATTGCCTACCAACAGAAAAAAAACTAAAAAAGAACATATAGACTAATAATAGCTTCAGTCAGAGCAGGGGCATACTCTGAATGCACTGGTGTGGTCTGGACTGTCAGTCAACAGAGAACTAGGGGCTGCAGTAGGCAAACGCAGTGTACAGTACTGTACCGTGATAAATGGTACACACAAGCTACTCTACTTGGAGAGGGAGAGAGAGACAGAGGGTGAGAGAGAGACAGAGAGAAATAGATAGAGTGAGAGATGGAGGGAGAGAGAAGGGGGGAGAGAGAGGGAGAGAGAGATAATGACAGACAGAGGGAGAGCGAGTGTGTGTGTGTGTGTGTGTGTGTGTGTGTGTGTGTGTGTGTGTGAGAGAGAGAGAGAGAGATTTACTGCAGGACTGGACAGGGCATCTCACCTGCTCACTCCTCTCCCCAGCCTTCCTGCCTGTGAGCCTCTGTCAGAACCTGATTAAAGTGATACACCTCATTCTCTCCTCTCCCCTCTCCCCTCTCCCCTCTCTCCTCTCCCCTCTCTCCTCTCTCCTCTCCCCTCTCCCCTCTCTCCTCTCCCCTCTCCCCTCTCTCCTCTCCCCTCTCTCCTCTCTCCTCTCCCCTTTCCCCTCTCCCCTCTCTCCTCTCCCCTCTCTCCTCTCTCCTCTCCCCTCTCTCCTCTCCCCTCTCTCCTCTCCCCTCTCCCCTCTCTCCTCTCTCCTCGCTCTGTAGCGCCCAGCCCAGCCCAGCCCAGCCCAGCTCTCCTTGGACACTGGGGTCGGGGGTGTTTTCATAGCGTGTTTGTTCAGCAGACGTACCCTCGTACCGCGTGTTCACAAAGCTAACCAGTAAAGAAAACATCTTCATTACCAGGGCTGGGAACTGATTCACGCTGGTTCAGGCTGAATGCCTCGTTTAAAGGGAACTCGGCCATTTAAAAATGCATATAACAAAGGTAAGAAAGAACAAGAAACAAAGTAGATATATTCTTAATTTACCATTATTTGAATCTTTTGTTCGTTTTTTATTTTAGTGGACATTAAAGGGAGTAACGGCTGCATCCGTGACACTCAAACCTGTAGGAATGACGAGTCGAATGATGAGCTAAATGACAGATCAATTGATTAATGATCAATGTATTTAATGCATCATAATCACATTTATGATCTCACACCTTAAAGGGTTAACCCACAGAAACAACACACTCATACTCAGTGAGCACATTATTAGGTGTTTTATCATACTTTATTTTTTAGACTTATTGGTCTTCTGCTGATGTAGCCTGTCCACTTAAGAGGTTTTTTTTTTTTTAGGCCTTTTTTCAGCTTTATTGGACAGTATATAGTATAGAGAGACAGGAAGAATGGGAGCGAGAGAGAGGGGGAGACATGCGACAAATGTCAGACGGTCGGATTCAAACCACCAACGTCGCGGCTCGCAATGAGCATGCGGTCAGTGCTCTACAGGCTGCGCCACCGAGACACCCCGTCCACTTCAGAGGTTTGACACGTTCAGAGACGCTCTTCTGCATAACGCTGTTTGTAAAGTGTGGTTATTTGCGTTCCTGTCACCTTCCTCTCAGCTTCGACCAGTTTTTCGCACCATTCTCTGCAAACTCCAGAGACTACACTGCCAGGAGATCAGCAGTTTCTGAGATATTCAAACCACCCTGTCTGGCACCAACAATCATCCCACGGTCAAAGTCACTTAGATCACAATGATCCTTCCCATTCTGACATCTGGTACAGGTCTACGTAATAGCATGCCCAGTGAGTGTACAATAAACATTCCATTCTGTAAAAATAAAATGTTCAGTGGTACATTTTTAACAGTTTTTTTTAAATCAAGTAAATTCACAACTCTTTTTGAGGGGCCCATAATTCTGCTGAGAATGGAAATAGAACCATCCCTTCCTGTGACTGCCAAGGACCCATGTTTGGTACTTGGCATTTAATTCCAGCCATGTTAGATGTCGGGCATACGGTCATGTAATTCGCCCTCTCCATGGTAACGTAATGTATTCAGATAAGATTTGCATGACCTGAGTGAGGCAGCCGTTCTGCCCTCATTCTTAAGTCTGCCAGGGAAATTTCATATGCTAATACGCCGAGGCAGTCTGCCTAACAGAAAATCTCAGCTGCACAAAATGGCTGCCAAGTCAACTGCTCTTCCTAATACTTGTAATTCCTATTACTTTTGATGACAGCCTCATTGATAATGTCACAGCATAATAACAGATTTTACATACATTGTTTTATCGGTTAGAACTTACTGTGCAATAATATTTATATATTCTTATATTAATAAGAACACAATAACACAATGTCTTCCTAACACAATATTTCAGCTACACAAAATGGCCGCCAATTCATCAGGGATCAATTTCTCTTCCTGATACTCCTCATACTTTTCATTACAGCATCATTGATAATGCCACAGTATATTCACATATTTCATATAATTTTTTATCAGTTACAACTTACTCTACAATAATATTTGCATTACCCAGTCGTGGACTTCGTAAATGGTGCCATTCCTGAGAATTATTTTTAACTTGATTTGTGAATTGTTCATATGGTTGGTATCAGGGTGTGGAAATAAATCTTCAACAAAAACAATATCCGAAGAAAAATGTGTAGATCCAAAAATAATAGTCTTTTTGGCTGCTTTATTCCTCAACAGATATGAAATGTTAATATTCATAGTTTTATGAGTGTGGCTCTGACAGATGAATGTCTTTTGGAGGCAGAGGAAAGCTCTTTGTTAATTAAAACGCAGGTGGAAACAGATGGTGACACACAGCAGACTCGAGTCGGAGTGCTGCTGGCAAACAGTTTACAGTAATCTGTCTGAGAGGATTAGCCCGTGTGTGATGTCACTCCAGATCCCCTGACCTCGGGGGATCCCGCCAAATCTGGCAACCGGCAGGATGACACTCCTGAGAAGCACCTCGACTGGCGTCCAAACCAACAACTCTCCAAACAATGGAGCAGCACAGCAAGGACTGGACTCTACCCCCCCATACAGTTACCATATTTTAAAATTAACTGAAAATTTAATATGGTAATACAATTTTGGGGGATACACAATCTAATTAGACAGGTGAGTTGTGCTCCTGACTTCGACCCTGACCGGGGCACTGGAGTTGGTCCTCGGGTGCTGTGCTGGTGATCACTGCTCCCACGTAGCTAAGATGGGTGAGATGCAGAGGTGAAGTATATCTCAAATCTCTGGCAAGTGGCAAAACTGAATGAATTTTCATTTTCTTACACAGCAGACAAATAAATAAATTCTAAATGAGGAAAGAAGTCAGTTTAACGTCTCTGGGAGAGCTTACGAGATCTTAGAACATGCTAGTTCGCGGAGCTTTCTTTTCCTACCGTGTCGGCGAGAGAATAAAACGACTTAGCCGAAAGGATGACTCACTTCCCTCAGCAGATTTAAATAGAAACATTTAAGACGCACCTCTGTATAACTGCAGTGCAATCACTCCTGCAAAGCTGACATCAAGGGCTTCACAGTTCTTGCTTTAACCGTATTGTCTCAGGGATAATGAGAAAGAGACTCAGTCCCGATTTCTCCTTACTGGTGGTAGAGAAATCGTTGTTAGGGGCTCCACCAATCATGTCATAGTGCACTGGTGTCATAGCAACCAACAGAATGACACCAATGGCGGCTATACTTCCAGGTTCTCTGTAGCTAATGGCAGGTATTATCTATGAATCAACATCTGTGTTCTTTTCAACACCTTCCATGATCTGAGCTTTTCTCTGGGTACCAGTAAAGTTATATCCTCAAAATCATATCTGTGTTATGTCTCTGTCTTTATATTTGGTTGTTTTAGGAGAGGAAAATGCCGGTAAGATTGTGTTTGACTATGCTATTAAAGCATTTTATGACACAATCACAATGTCCTTTGCATCATTTTATGAAAAAACACCATAAATAGACCCCTAATTCCATCTAAGTTTTGTCCTTCCTGACAAATTAACAAGCATCAACAACAAAAATGCCCAAACAAACCATTTCTGTCACTTTTTGGGTTAGCCAGTTCGAAAACACGTGTCTCTATTGTGCAGTCAAACGCACATACAGACAGATACGGCTGATTCTGCAGGGTGAACATTTGAATGTGTGCAGTGGGGCAAGACAGAAAGGCATTCTGGGACGAATCGTAAACATGTCACGTGACTGTGACATCGTGTTGGTCGTGTTCCTGAAGAACGTGGCTCATTGCCTGAGCTGGGAAGTGGGTTAATGGGATGTATATAAAACATGTATTACCCCCTGGGAGCTGCAAGCCCATCCATTCAAACATGGCGACCTCATCTTCCTCTCTTTCAGGAAGAGAGACGTTGGGTGTGTCCCAATACTCCTTTCCTTCACTTGTCTACTCCTATCTGGAAGTATGGGGAGAGGAGAGGAGTGGAGGAAAGGAGGATGCATTTTTCGAGAAGCAGCCTTTATAATTTACAGCAGAAGGCATCAAATCTGACCCTTGAATCCAAATCCCTGGTTTTCTTTTCTCCCGGGTAATTAACTGAACAATTGGTCCTACTGATTGGCCAGATTGTCTTCACATCTGACAGCCAGGTAAATTAATGGGAGGGTGGGAAAACCAGCAAGTCTCGGCCCTTGAGGACTGTTATTTGAGGAACATTTGCCGTCGATCACAATTATTGCAATAAAAGGTGAGTAGAATTCACAATGACCAAAAAGAATAGCAGTCGGGATGTATTCATCGTTCTTTGTGTGAGGGTCCGAGATAAAAGGTTATCTATGCATAGATATAAATGTGTACTTGATTTAATTGTGACCAAACGTCAAAAGTAAAACACAGCACTGTAAATTCACTGCAGTGTGGGACCTGTCGACTGGATGAATTCTTCTCCAGTGGTCTCCTTGAAGGCAGACATGGGAGCCCTGCTTTTAGGAGCAGACATCCATTAGTTATGCCTTGGTAGAGTAAGGCGTAACTAATGGATAGAGCTCTATGTGCATCAGTGGAGAAGAAGTAACATTACAGTAGATTTGAGTTTCACTCTCTTAAGATATGGCGGCAGGGGGATGGCGTGTGACAGGCTAAATGAGTGGATTCCTTAATGGAATAAAAGACGAGGCTTGTAAACACGTCTCTCTTCCTTTCTCAAGACCGCTCATGCGTTTACACATCATTGACGGCGTGTACATACTACAACATTCAGGCCTTATTTCTCTACGCTACAGTAGCACGGCTGCTTTATTGCTATTGCGGACTCGTCCTTCCTATCTCCTTACTCAATCATTCGTGTTAAGTTGCCTTCCAAGCGCACCGGCTGATTATTCAAACGCGCAGGGAGGGCGTTAAATCAGCAGCGAACAGAAATGTGCCCGGCGCCGGGAAGCGGAGTGCTTCTTTCAGCAGAAATGAAATGCTTTCTCTGTTATTTCTCCCCGGGAGCTGTCAAGAGTTCTGTGTGATTTATAGTCACGCAATTGATTCCTCTTTTCTGGCTGCAATGTACAAAGCAATCTGCTGGCGTTATAAGGACTGGAACAGTGAGCATTTGACAAACACAACAGTCATAAATATTCACACAGAGTATCAATAATATTTTATTCTAGTTGCATTCCATGTTTGCTGTCTCTAGGGCTATGAGATTAACTGGGTAGAGGAAGGCTATGTAATGGACACATTGATTTCTTAATTGATCTGGTCAGACAGACATTTAAATGTTATTTTTTATGATAACGTTATTTATTATGAATGGACTGTTCACTCCTGCAGACATCACCTTAATAACTGTATAGATTTGGCATTTTATTCCAGATAACTTTCATTGACAGATGTATTTCAGAGAAAGTAGACATTGTTGAGCAGCCTACTCAAATTACTGCATCCATAGTCTTTAGTATTTTACCGTGAATCCGAAGTGACAGAATAACAAATCGGCGCATCGTGTCCCTGTGAGATGGGATGCCAGGCCTGCTGTTTGAATTTCAACATCGCCCGTCGTATGCCTTTTTACACGACATGTTCACTGTATTTCGGGTGTCATTCCTAATGTATTTTCAACAGTAATAAGTTACAGTAAAACAAAACCGTTACGCATCAATTCGTAGTCTCAAAGTTCCGTTAGATTTTTTTTTTTTTTTTTAAGATGAGTTTCAACGGCATCGCCTGGAGCGATGCGTCAGCGTTCCACGGCGCTGGTGCTCACCCCCCGGCGTGCGCGCTCCTGAGCAGTGCGGCGAGAGCGCGCCTGGTGTGCGTGTGCGCTCAATCCCGTCATTTGCCATTCTCCTCGCGTTCACCTTGCAGTCATTTATTCAGCCTTGGCGCTGCACCGTCGGGCTGGAAAACTGGGTCACGGAATTTAAAGAGGCAGCAGATCCCCCCCCCCCCTTCAGTTTAGCTTCTCACCATCCAAGCGTGTGCCTGCAGTGTAACAACGCTGTTTAAGGCTCTGAAAATGTCATATTAAATAAAAAATATTTACCCTGCAAGACTTGCTGACAGAATACACAGTGACATATGTTTAAGCTTTCCCTGTGATTTCCCAATCATATTATTTATGGATTACCTAGAGCTTCAAGAAGATAATTTCATATAAAAATTTTGGTAGCTCGCTCTTGCAACAGAAAAACAAACAAGATGCGCTTCAGGCAGGAACCGGATAGAAGCAGAGGAGAGGAGATTGATGCGAATGCCAGGCGACCTTCCCGAATCCCGGAGGACCGCCGGGGCTGATGGAGATTGATATGGGAATTCCAGAGGTCACCTTCCCAAAACCCCCCGGAGGATTGAGGCGTTTGATGTTCTGCCAGGCGTCCCACCTGCCCACAGTCACTGGATGCCATCAGATGGAGTGAGTGGCCATATTGTACATGTCACTCATTTTAACAGGGACCGGGACCGTGATGATGTCACCCCGTGGTGATGATATTCACCTCGCATTCTGAGGGGTCCAGATTAATCCCCCAGCATTTAGAAACAGTATATCCTATGGCCACACGGATTAGTGTCCAATTACACCTGACATTTCTGAAGGTCAGACCATTCCGATGGTGGACTCGGTGACTCCGATCGGTGGAACGAGGACAGCTGAAAATCCCGTCTCCCTCATGGGGCTCTAGCCAAACTGCATCCTTCATTTCATAATCTAAACCTGTAAGGCGTGGGATCGCAGAAAACGTCGCTAGAATGTTCTTAGCTGAACGTTCTAGTGCTGGTGTAACAATCACTACTGATAATAGAAAGCAATGGAGTTCTAGAACCCTTAGAATTAATTTTAAAAAAACAAAAACGCTGCTCTACAAAGAATGAAAGATAAACGTATGATTCCAGTTCAGTACAGTGTGTGTGTGTGTGTGTGTGTATATATATATATATATAGCCAGATATTGCTCTGTACAAAATCACGGTTCAGTTAAATGGATAATGAAGAAATGACCAGTGTTCTTCCTCTCTAGAGTGGAAGAACACAATTCCTGTGCTTTCTCTGCGACCAAACCATAAAAAGACCATCAGGGTGGGGGAGGGAGAATTCTACAAAAAAAAAAAATCCCAGTCTGTCAGTGTGTCTTTTAAAAGGCTGCACATGAGATTTATTTTAAAAAGCCTCATTGGTACCACCTACACTCCGAGCTTTGAGAGATTTACCTCACTAAAAAACCTTGAGGGTAGAATTGAGGGGGAGTACATAGTATGCATATCCAAAATGAAAAACAACAATCTCGTATTATGGAAAACAAGGCCACATATGTTGGGAAATGTATAATCTTGCTGAGTTTGTATCTTGACTTTGGAGGAGGAGAAGGCTAGTCTGCTTTGTATTTGACACTCATGGGTTATGTGACAGTCAATACAGAATGGATATCAGGCATTTCACAAAGCAGGATCACTGAGCAAACTCAAGTCATCCAGAACACCACTTTTTTCCTTCAGTCCATGCTCCAGATTTGGGAGGGTTCCAGATTTTACTCCGTGCAGTTATCCAGCCAACTCTGGGACCCCGCTTTACGAAACCGCGCCTGTTCTGCGGTACTGAACTGATAATTAAGCCATGGTACCTGGTTTGAATGAAAAACAAAAGATATCGAACCCAATTACCCGGGGTTAAATGCTCACCGTTTTAAAGGCCAACAAAAGGTCACATGAAGTTCCCCGGCCAGAACCGCGTTATTCTTCATTACATATCACGGCTGTAACATCTCCAAACTGCAACTGCAACATTTCAAATAATTACATCAATGGGTACAAAGAAGAAACGAAAACAGCACAGGTTTATTTAAAACAGACGTGTCATTCTGCTTTATTATCAGCAAAACAACTCAATTACCACACATATTACATTTTTATAAAATAAAAACAAACGCTTGCAGATGTACGGAAAAGCAAATCCTGCAGAACTCTGTGAGTTTCTTTAATAAGGTATAAAAAGGAAAAGGCAGTTTAAATAAAAAGCTGGGTCTAAATATTCCTTTCGTGACACTTAATCCAGGCGGTTTGAAAACTCACACATTACCATCTCTCAAAACACTTATAACATCAATTTTAAAACCACTCAAAGCCCTGAATTGAAAGTCTCTTCATACACAAAATGAACATACCTGAATTCTTTTTACCAGAGGAAATATTAAAGAGATCTCTATTTATATTTCCAATACACAGTCTATGAGCAGTGTACACTCTGGAAATAACTGGTATTGGGAAAACAATCCGTTAAATAAAGAAGCAAAAAACAGCACCATATTTCTCCTGGTTTCCTAAAGTTATTGAGTAACTAAGTATAAACAGATGTACAGTGACACAGTAATGAGAACGACAGACACTTCTCTTAGCTTAAATTAGCCAGCGTACCCTTTTATTTCATGCCCCCTGTTTGTTTATACTCAGGGCTTAGTGCAGGAAATGGCACTTTCTGCTTTTTCTTCTCCTGCCTTAAAACCAGATGGTGTAGACAACGCAACCAACAGTCACCAAGCGTGTAACTGGCCTTTAGATGTATCCTGAAACAATATTGACCACCAATTCCTCAGAAATGACATTTAAATTGGTAGCATTTTTGTAATCTGAAGATTTAACGTAACCGCATCAAAAACAGAAAACTAAAAACGAAAAAAACAAGGGTGGTGTCAGGCTTCTTCCATTCTGTTTGCCACCAGGCGTAGCAGCCCCATAGTTTCCGGAACATTCTGAAGTGCCCAAGACAGGTGTGATTGAGGTCTGGAGCTATAGAGGCTTGTGAACTCTATATCACTTAGATTTATTTGTGCTAATTGTGCTTAGTCAAGTGCAGACAAAAAGCTAAATAAAGTAACAGTTGTTTAAGCCTACATAAATAAAAAAAACCTCGCTAGAAATAGCTACATCGAACAGGAATAAGATGGCAACTTAAATTACGTTCCAGTTAAACTTAAAAATAATAATAATAATAATAATAATAATAATACAGGTAACGTACACAGTGGTTGTGGTTGTGTCGCACTGAAAGGCTGGAGACTTTGAAAGCACTAATCATAGAGGCTTCGCAGCCACACGCTGGACTACTCCAAGCAAGAGCCGAAGGCGGTCTGACCACCTATTAACCTGGGTTTGTCGGGCCCAACAGAAGCCAAGTGAAAGGCGGTAGAATGGATTTAGTCTGATTGTTAAGCCACTGATCGCTACCTCAACTGTCTCAGGTTTAGACTGACAACTGGAAGCGACTATCCCTCCCCCGTCTCACTAAATGAATAGCTCATGCAGTAATGCCATCTGCGCACTAGAGGGAGGGCGAAAGGCTAACAAAGCATCCATTAGCCGATCCCAGTTAAATATCTTTTGACATTTTGTGTTTATTTGTTAATGGCTTCACTGTGAATTTAAAAGGGTAGCTGGAACTGACATTTCCCCACAGAACATCATCTTTTAGCGATCCATTTTATGAATCCCAAAAAAGATATCTGTGGGCAAGAATTCTTACACGAATGGTTTTTCTACATACTGCCGCGGTAAAACAAAGTGATATGCAGGAGGAAAGACAAAAGAACGGTCGTCGCGACACGGTTGAAAAGGTGTTCTTGATTGCCAACCGCACTGCTGTAAGAGGCCACTAAGAGGATTTTGGTTGGAACAAAATTCACAGCCCCCCTGGGCGATTTCATTTCCCCCCCTTTCTCTGGGCAAACACACGTTCACCTTGCGGTTACAGTGTGTGTTCGACCAAACAGAGAAACAGATTAATCGGGGGAGAAAAAAAAAACTGAAATCCAAAAGTGTGAGGCTTTAAATATCGACCTACTGGCAAAAACAAAAAAACAGTTAAAACAATTAAAACCAGTTTAAGAGAAAGAAAATAAATAAAACGTCCTTCATGTAGTGGCCATTTTCTTTTTTTTTTTTTCTTTTTTTTGTAACATTTAAAATACAAACATTTCCTCGATCACGGTTAAAGAAAGAAGCGGGGGGGGGGGGCCCCGCACGCGGGGGTGGGGCCCCGGGGGCAGTGTGGGGCCCCGGGGCCGGTGTGGGGGGACGGCGGGCAGCGTGGGGCGGGCGCCGGCGGCCATTATAGAGGCTTCTTCTGCGGAGCGCTCAGCTTCCTCATCCCGCGTATCCGCCCCAGCAGCTCCTTCACAAAGTCCTGCAACACGAGGCCACACAGGGAGGTCAGCCGGGGAGGAGAGGGGGAGGAGCGGGGCTAGGGAGGAGAGGAGAGGGAGAGGAGAGGAGAGGGGAGTGGGGTTAGGGAGGAGAGGAGAGGGGGAGGAGAGGAGAGGGGAGTGGGGTTAGGGAGGAGAGGAGAGGGGGAGGAGAGGGGCGTGGGGTTAGGGAGGAGAGGAGAGGGGGAGGAGAGGAGAGGGGAGTGGGGTTAGGGAGGAGAGGAGAGTGGGAGGAGAGGGGAGTGGGGTTAGGGAGGAGATGAGAGGGGGAGGAGAGGAGAGGGGAGTGGGGTTAGGGAGGAGAGGAGAGTGGGGTGACATGGCTCAGGCAGTAAGAGCAGTCGTCTGGCAGTCGGAGGGTTGCCGGTTCGATCCCCTACCCGGGCTGTGTCAAAGTGTCCCTGAGCAAGACACCTAACCCCCAAATGCTCCTGACGAGCTGGTCGGGGCCTTGCATGGCAGCAATATTCACCGTGAGTGTGTGAGTGTGTGAGAGTGTGAGAGTGTGAGAGTGTGAGAGTGAGAGAGTGTGAGTGTGTGAGAGTGTGAGTGTGTGTATGAATGGGTGAATGAGAAGCATCAATTGTACAGCACTTTGGATAAAGGCGCTATATAATATGCCATCCAGGGCGGGGTTAGGGAGAAGAGGGGGCTCAGGAACTGGAAATGTGCCACGGCAGACATGCTAAAAGCTAAAGAGTTACAGAGCGTTTGTGTGTGTGTGTGTGTGTGTGTGTGTGTGCGCGTGTGTGTGTGTGTGTGTGTGCGTGTGTGTACTGCTGCCAACACAATAGCTATCCATGATTCTGCAGACTGATTTAAATCCATGAGCAGGGACAATGAGACGGGAAGCAGGAAGATCTGTGAAAGAACGAGTGATGGATGACAAAAGAACAAAAGAGAAAAGAAGCGGTAGACCATGACAGAGAGAGAGTGCAAGAGAGCGAGAGAACAGGGTTACTGCATGCGCATGCCTGCACATCTGCATGTGTGCATGCAGGACTGATGCGTTGCCAAAACCCCACTTCGGCCCGGTCACTGACTGCATTCCTAAACCTCGACAGGGAGAGGGGATCGGACCGAGCACTCAGTCATGCGACTGTGTGTGGTCAGTGTGATTGCACACAGTCTCTGGTGCATTAAACCCCAGACAGAAGAAGGTAGATTGAGTCCACGACTCATTCCTCAGGTAAAACAGAACTGCTGATATTCCCAATGCACCCTCTCGGAATACCAGCATCCTGGCCTGATCCCTTGGCCTCCGCATTATCCCCCCCACGCCTCGCCAAAACCCACCGGATATCTCTGCTCCCGATGACCGCCAAAAGCAGCCTCCGCTAAACGCATATTCAGTCTCTCCCTGACCGCGCTGAAAACAGAACCGGTGATTTACTGTCGGGTCAGCAGGGCGCCGATCTCGGATAAAAAAGGGAAAAGCAGGGGTCCACTCTGCGGCCGGTCAGCGGCTGTAATTCACGGACGCTCTGGCATAATTAGACATCTATTTCTGATCAGAAAAGGGGAGTGACGCCTCTGTGTCGGTCCCCTGGGGTTTCCCACGCACTGCAGCAGGGCTCAAACTGCCATTCGCCTCACAGCCCGGGAGCTTGGAGTCCCGTATCAAAACAAACCCGAGAGACTTCATCCCTCTTCACCACCTGTTCTAGGAGCGACCGCATACTACATACTTATAACCACAGTGACCGATGTCTTTCGCAAAACAATGTTTTAAAAAGAACTACACGATCACTACCCAGGGAACAAAGTTGTGTCCTTTGTGACAACATCTCTACACAACACACACCTCTTCTTCTCCATTGGCGAGTAGGTGTTCCTTATCCAGCAGGCCAATAACAGCATAATATCAGCGTCACAAGTAAGAACAACATGGAGCGTGTAACTATACAGGCTACAGGTCGGTGTTGGTAAAGGACATTTGTTTTTCCAGGAGTGGTGGATCAGTGAGCACTGGAGTAATTTGTGTTCTGTTCTGACGCGGGCAAATTGGGGTCAGGAAAAAACGGTCTGGCTGTCGGCCCCAGAGGCTGTGTGTGTGTGTGTGTGTGTGTGTGTGTGTGTGTGTGTGTGTGTCACACACACAGTCAGCGTGGGGGCACTGACCTGAGCTCTGAACATCTGGGCTGAACGCTCTCTGCAGCGTGGCCTACCTCACACGACAGCCACGGCCTGGGACAGATTCTACACCCGGGCCACCTCAGTCCCCCAAGCAGCAAAACTGCACTTCATTTCCACACAGCAACATGGCAGTTTAAAATGACTTAATTTACATCTCACTGCATAAAAAAAAAAAGTAGTCTATCCTTGTGCAGTCCACAGAAAATCATTTAAAAAAAGAAGCTACATTAAATAACAACAATGATTTAATATAGCCCAGCCATCTGAATTACCTTTGTCATCAACTACTACAAAGTCACCTCTTGCATAGATGAGTCTGTGAAAGAGAGGGGTGCAAACCAGCAGCAGCCCTCTCATACAGATGGTCACATCTTTTCACAACACAGCTTATTCTCCGGGAAGTGACCTTTCCTGAGACAGGTCTGCCTCACTCAAGACTTTCACTGACAGGTTAGAAACCACCACGGCAGGGCCGCGGTGGCACACAGCTAAAGTAACGGAGGACCTTGATGCCGGCATCAGTTCCTTACAGTTGCACACCGAGGACCGGGGTTCGATTCCTGGTCCCGCCGGGAGCCAATTGGCTCGCCGGTCCGAGGGAGGGACTCGGCAGGGGTTAGCAGGATCACCGCATACAACTGCGCCTCGGAATCACGGTCACAGGCTACGCTTGATGGCGTGTTGTTCTCAGTATCCAGATCCCTCTGGGCCCCTGAGGGACGGGGTCGTAAGCGCTGTATGCCCAGCTAACACTAATTGGAATAGATAGGGCACAAGTGGTCTGCAAATTGGGAGAAAATGGGAATCTCCGAATTCAGCCACCCGTTTCCACTGAGATCCCCCTGATCCCCCCCGAAACACCAAAGAAGCGTGCCCTGGCTGTAACCATGGTGACAGCGACGGAAAACCTAGTGACCCGTGCCCCACTGTCTGAGCTGCTGATAGGGTAACATCGATCCGCACCACTTCTACGGTCGTGTACACGTTCGCCAAGAGACACGGTGCCGGTCGTCACGTGAGGTAAGACTATAAAAAACTGGAACCAAGGAAGAACAAGTCAGCTGGTTTCCCCCCACCCTACCCCAGAGTCACTCAGCCCTGCCACAGCGCTCTTCTTCTCTGGTTCTCTCTCTATGCTGAGAGCTGTTCAGCGGGGGGGGGCTTCGCCCTCCGAACATCCTTCCCCTAAAGGTGCACTGGCATTTCTGCCGACTAAACAAACACGCTCCACTTCAGCCCTGGCTGAGCGGGGTTAAAAGAGAGTTACTCCGCCCCCTAGTGGTGAGAGACCCCAGGGATCGGCACAGAGGGCCCCAAAAACAAGGAGAGGGAAGAAGAAAAGTGCACAATGACGCAGACATTTTGCATAAACTGTAGTAATGTGGGGCGACATTGGCTCAGGAGGTAAGAGCACTCGTCTGGTAGTCGGTTCGATTCCACCTGCGGTGTGGGCAGGACACCAAAACCCCAAATGCTCCTGATGAGCTGGTTGGTGCCTTTCACGGCTGCCAATCGCTGATGGTGTGTGAGTGCGTGTGTGTGTGTGTGTGAATGAATGAATGAGAAGCATCTATTGTACAGCACTTTGGATAAAGGCGCTATATAAATGCCAACTATTAGCCACTATTTAACACAGACACTGCCTGGACCCTTAAGTTTCCAGACTGGGGTCAGGGCCCATTGGAAGACAGGCAGGGCTTATTCCACTCCTGTTGAACCAGATATTTAGTTAATCCGTTGGCTTGGATTTAAACGCCAATCAGCTTTGACTTATTGTTTCTCACTTGCATTGTTTCTTAACTTGCAAATATTTTCATTAATAAAACATCATTCCACTTTGAAGGGCTCACGGCATGCCTCCATTGTGTTGTGGCTGTCAACCGCCTATCCGTCATAACAGAGACCGCGGCATTACACGAAGTGGATTCCATAGTGCGTTTAACCACTTCAGAGCGACGGGCGACGGGATGATTGACACCTAGCTCAGCAGTCCAGTCAGGTCACCCAGACGGGCACAGAATAATTAAACACTGAAACAAAAGCAGGAGCAGACGACACAGAGACACAGTGTCAGACGGTGTCAGTCAGGGAAAGACGAACGCAGGCGTAGTTACGAGCAGAATAATACTCACGTCTGTGGGTTTGAAGCAGTCTGTCAGGGACTCCTGAGGAGAGGAGAGAAAATAATTAATAACCTTTACGGAAGGGTCAGAATGACAACGAAACACTTCTCCCCCTCAAATGTAAACACACAACTCCGTACAGAAGGGTCTATAATCCAGAGGGTTTAATATGAAGGTGAAACGCTTTAAATTGGGGAGGCAAGACAAGGAAACGTGTCACCATTTTAAGAGATGCAGCCATTGCATTCTGCACTACACAGGATGTGATGTTAATTTCCTTCTGCTTATACTTGGCTGTGCAGAAAGGCCCAGCTCAGATGTTCCTAATCTAGCATGGTTTCGACCAACCAAATAACCAGACAACAAACAACAATATTATACACTCAGTGACCACTTTATAGGTAGACCTGTACACCAGCTTGTAAATGCAAATATATAAAATCAGCCAAGTCAAGAGGTTCAGCTGTTTTTCTGACCGAATGTCAGCTAGTCTAAGGAATCTAAGTGAGTCAGAATGACGAGGCAGAATAACCGGAAATAAGGAATGCGAAAAGTAAAAAGTAAAAAGAAAATCACCCTCGTGCCGTACGCTAACAGGGCGAATGTGAAAACAAAAACACGTGAGTTAAAGGGAACACGTTTAAACAACAACATGCCAACCTTCAGCTCAACCCACTAGTGGAGGTTTAACAATAGAAAGAAAAAAGAAAAAAGGTAGCATGTTGAGCTGGGTGTTTTATTATATGGTAATAGTTGAGCCGATCAAGCAATCCTGCCACATTCCAACGTCGAGAACTACCGCTCCCAGCTTCACTGTCAGGTACAATACACAGCTTTTAGAGCCAGCTACAGTAAGTACTCTACAGTGTGGTTTAATTTTAAACTCAAGTGCAAAACTTTTGTTTTGGAGCACAATTTGATTGCGTGAGATGTTTGTGTCTGTGGCTATAGGTTGCACGCTGTCCCCATCCCCGGTCCAGAATCACTTTGACCACATCCATCCCCCAACAGGTGAGTCTCGCCCAGGTGAGCTCACCTGCAGTTTCACGGCCCTCTCATCCTCGCCGTTCACCTCCAGGAGGTCGTCGATGTCGATCTCCACCTCGGGCATCTCCTCCTCCTAGAAGGCCAGGGGAAAAAAAAAAAGAAAGACTTTCAGCGAATGAGATCACAAACTCCATTACAGAGTCTCAAGCAGGAACCAGACATTCTAATTAAAGGCCAGTGACACCAATCCATTGAACCGTCCACCGCACTTGCTCCCAAGGAAGTGCTGCCAGTAAGAGTGATGTCATGATCATCCTTCAGAAGAACTTGCGGGAGAACCTAATTAATTAAGGAAGGCTGCCATTTTAATGTCCCAGAAAGCCTGTGGTTTCTGGAGCGCATTGCTGCTAGGCTCTGCTGACATTTCCACAGCGAAAGAGGCTTATGTCCGTGCATTTATTAGCATTTATTATCAAAAGATGGCATTAAGATGGCAGAAGAGGACTGGGGGGGCGGGTGATGCAATTGACTAATAATATATGAACCAAAGGTCCCAGACAAAATCAATAAAACATCATGTACAGTACATGGAAAGAATGGTTACAATGGTTACACAGCGATCTTTAGAAGGATGCATTTGCAGTGCGGTTGCATAGATGAGAATGTTAAACACCCCATGTAATTATGATAAGAAATGTGCTCCACTCAATATATTGAATCAGGCTGGGTGCTGAGCCCACAAAGTATAAAATTAACGATATTAAGGACCACACTACTATGAAAATAGTATCGTTTCCCCCCATAATGCATGTCCACATTCTACCCAACACACTAAGAGGGGGATAATATGAATCACTCCGATCAACTTGTGAACCCAACTCATACAAGATGACCTTTATTCATTTAAGGAGCAGGATTTTAAAAAATTATTTTTTAAAAACATAATGCCCCTCAACCAGATGCTAGTTATTGAAGGACACAATCGCCCAAAATTTGTCTTCAGCACTACAGCCCCCCCCCCATGGACCAAAGCAGAGCAAAACAAAGATACCAAAATGGCAAAAAAGAACATAATGGTCGGAGTTGTAGGATCATCCACAGTTAATGGGGCTGTGTACGGAGCACAGAGACCTCTCAGAGGGAGGAGAGGAGTCTGTGTGCAGGAGAGCCATTACACGCCAAGCTCCCTGGAGCAGGCACTACTGCACCTCAGACCTGCAGAGGTCTGTCAAACCCGCTCCTTTATTCTCCCTGACTTTACACAGCACGCCGGCGAGGTTCAGGCATCACCCGGGCGCCCCCACGCGCACGCTCCCCCAACAGAAACAAAGCTCTCTCTCCCCGCTCTACGAAGCTCCAAACGTGCCAGGAGACACCCGTCTCACCCCGGAGAAGGCCTGCCACGACACGGACCGAACAAGAGCTTTCTGAAACCACACGAGCCTCGCGAATCGGGAGGTTATGAATAGCTCATCGCCGCAGGGGGAAAAGGATTTTACCATCAGGAGAACGTGTACGGGAGGGTTGGGCGGGTAGACATCGCTGTGATAGAGTGGTGCATCATGGGCAATTTCTGCTGAATTAATGCACAAAAACCCAGACACAAGCACAACGGATACAGGATTAATTCACCATTTTAGAAATGAGCACCCATTTCTCCATTCTGTTCAAAGGGCTGCCAAGTGAAGTCATTTTCTATGAAGTACAGTATTATAGTCATATTCTAATCTTCGCCTACCCCCACACCACACCACCGTTTCTAACTAATATAAAGGCATCATTTTCAGTCCATTAGATTATTTTAGTCGTTCATTTTCACTTTCAGTATAAAAATGCGCAACCCTACAGAAGCCCTGTGAAAGCTGCTAATTCTGACGTCAGTCAGGGTGGCAGAACAGGATCAGCTCCGGTAATTAACTGCACGGGAGTCGCCCGTAATTGCCCCCGTGATGAATTTCATGGCGCCTTTTTATAAGAAAAGACCTTTAATCAGATTAAAAGGTCAAGAGATCGGGTTCTTAAAATCATCCCGTGACATCAACGTTCCATCAACGCCCCCCCTCTTGGGGAGTGAAATTTAATTGAGCTCCGATTGGTCTCGGAAAGATCGGCCTCCCTGCTCATCCCAAACCGGAGAGACTCTTAAAACACTTAACACACTTTTCATTACGGCCCGGGGAAAGCAGCGAGAGCTTTGTGAAAAGTCTTTAACGCAGTTCTTCCCGTTTAAGAGCCTGTGGAATCGATACTCCCAGTCTATAGGAACCTCCCCGTACGGCTCAAGCACTCACACCACTGACGCCGCAGGGTACCTAAACGAGGTGTTGATTGACAGCTACGCTTCCCGTGGAAGCCCCGGGTGCAGGAGAGCAAGGCGGGGTTCAAACTAACGGCAATACGGTTTATGATCGGTTCAATCGAACCGCGCTAGGATTCATTCTCAACTACCACATGAGCTCAAAGATGAGACTTTTGTGGACTGATGGGCATTGATGAGATAAGGGCTTTAAGGCCTGCATTTTTGTTTGTTTGTTTGTTTGTTTGTTTTAATCAGCTAGCAATCCAGACCAAAGAAACAAAGCAAGGCGAGTAAACTGTGTAATCCACAGCTTTAATTGTTCAAATAGGTTGCGGAGTAACAGCAAAAACAAGTCGACTCTGTGGCTCTCGAGGACCAGGGTTAGGGACCCCAGCAGACCCTGTGGCTCTCCAGGACCAGGAGTGAGGACCCCAGCACACCCTGCGGCTCTCCAGGACCAGGGCTAGGGAACCTAGCACACCCTGCGGCTCTCCAGGACCAGGGCTAGGGACCCCAGCAGACCCTGTGGCTCTCCAGGACCAGGGCTGGGGACCCCAGCACAGCCCCTGATTTATTAGGTCAGATGGACAGACGGGCAAGTGGAGCAGGGCATTAAAGATGATCTGGGGCAAACTGAACCCATTGAATCTGCATCTGCAGACAGAGCCTGAGGTTCTCAAGCACGGCGAATTCTGCATGTTAAACGAAGCGTGACGACCCGGTCCAACCCAGCCCAATATCCCAGCGCTCACTGCGTCTGGAAAGAACTCCCGAGGCAATTTGTTTAATATTTGCATTGCCTCAAGGGAATTATGGCCTGAGATTTAAAAGCTTCGATGCTTCCAAACCATACAGAAGGGCTGAAGCGCACGAGCCACAGGCCTGAGACAGAACTGCGCAGCTGAGGAACCTGGAGCCACAGGCCTGAGACAGAACTGCGCAGCTGAGGAACCTGGAGCCACAGGCCTGAGACAGAACTGCGCAGCTGAGGAACCTGGGGCCACAGGCCTGAGACAGAACTGGGCAGCTGAAGGACCTGGGGCCACAGGCCTGAGACAGAACTGCGCAGCTGAGGAGCCTGGAGCCACAGGCCCAAGACAGAACTGCGCAGCTGAGGGACCTGGGGCCACAGGCCTGAGACAGAACTGCGCAGCTGAAGGACCTGGGGCCACAGGCCTGAGACAGGACTGCGCAGCTGAGGAACCGGGAGCCACAGGCCTGAGACAGAACTGCGCAGCTGAAGAACCTGGAGCCACAGGCCTGAGACAGAACTGCGCAGCTGAGGGACCTGGAGCCACAGGCCTGAGATAGAACTGCGCAGCTGAGGGACCTGGAGCCACAGGCCTGAGACAGAACTGCGCAGCTGAGGAACCGGGAGCCACAGGCCTGAGACAGAACTGCGCAGCTGAGGAACCGGGAGCCACAGGCCTGAGACAGAACTGCGCAGCTGACACACTGGACACACTGCAATGACTGCGCAGTCTCTGATGTCATAAACAGACGGGCTGGCGAAGAATGAAACTGCAATAAACCGGTCTGAAGCCGCTACCAAAGCTAGGGGCGATATCCCAGAAGGCTTTGCACTAATGCCACTGAAGCAAGGAGTTCCCGTGAGACTAATTTCTGTGATTTGGGTTTGGAATTTCAAAAGTCAATATCAAAATCGCTGCTCCGTTTTTAAAAGTCACACTTTACAACATTACAACTGTGTTTAAGGATGACGACGCGTTGACAGCACAAAATGGAATTGTGTAGTTTCGCAAAATTGCATCTTACTTTGGAAGTAAAAAGCAATCCAAACGTGAAAATATCCTTGAAATGATGAACAGGACACCATGCTTATTTCACAGCTATGAACAAGTAATTGCATGCGTTAATGAATGATCTGACAGGCACCAGTTCCTCAGTGTTGAAAGCAGATGTCAAGGCAGCTTCACTTCCGGTACATAATGCAGTCATTACATACACAAGTATAATGTCAAAATACCACTGCATTAGTCACCATCAATAATACCCATTACCGAGGTTAAAGATAACGCATTTTCATTCATTTAAAATGTTCCTCACATACAATAGCGACTCAAACTGACACTCGGCTGATGCATAGACCAGTTAATGTTGTCGACATGATGGACTTTACATTAAACTGTAACAAAAGCCCAGGAACTGCACATTTATTTCACTCTGCGTGAAAGCCCTGAGGTGATCTGCCGTTAAAGTGAAAGTGCTTTCCACTGGAGAAAAACAGAGAAAAGCTTTTATCTTCCGAGACAAAATCCAAAAAGGGTGTTCTTTGGAACAACAGTGATGAGAATGACATAAGGATGGCATGGCACCCTTGATTCAGATGCCTTAAAAAGCCTTTATTATGCGGCTAATGCATAGGCGATAATTTAAAAACACGCACTGATGCGTTCCAGCACACAGGCCAGGGTGAATTGGCAGAGGTGAGGCACAGTCAGGTGTACATGTAGACCCATGCTGATACACAACACACGTGGGGTACCCCACACACTTACGCACAACAGTTTCCACTGGTTTTTACGCAAGTAGCGTGTACTGGAAGTCAATGAGATGCAAAATCCAGAGGACTAGAGATTAACATGCAAACATCCTCTCAGGATTGGGTGTGCCACGTCACATGACCTTGTGATGTCATTTCCTGTCAAGGTCACAGGACAGAAAAGCGTCGCTCTCCGGTCCGTGTTGAACTTTGTCGCCCATAATATGACTGCGGACCCACAACAGTCATACACACACGCTCTAAATCCGCACGAACATGCCAACCATCTGGCCACAGCTTGTTCATTCCTGATCCGAAAAAAATCGCAAAAAAGGGCCAAATGCCCAAAGGAAAACCTACAATTCCGTGTAGCTGGACCGTAAAATCATCCATCACCAGGTCGCAGCAATAGACGGAAAGAGAACGGGCGAAACCAAGCGAGCAGGAGACGCTCTCCGAGAGCCTGCAGTTCATACACCTGTAACCGGAACGGGGCAGATGGCGAGGAAATGGAGTCACTCAGCCGTTAACCAGGTCATGAGGAAGACATATTAAAAATGAGGAAGGAAAGAAAGAGTGCCTGAAAAGAACAGAACAAGAAGAGAGGTGTGCACATGTTACTGCTGCATCTCAGAACAGAGAACACAACCACAGAATATGGAACATAATTACAGACAGAGAGGCTTCATTAACCAATCACGCAACAACGGGCGAGGCTAGAGATCTCTACAGTAATATGATTGGTTCAAATCACAGTCATTCATTAAAAAAGAAAATTAAAAAAATTAAATTAAATTAAAAAATTTTACTGCTGAAGATAAAAATTGGTCATTTTAATATGCCAAACTTTACCTCTGAGAAGTTACATGATTGCATAAAGCCCATGATTTGTAAGGTCAGTGATGTTCCCTGTTGATCTGGGGAAGGGGGGGGGTTAGCTTTAATTATAGATTTGTAGTTAATTTATGCTTTTTATCCTCAGCAGTGAAGACTGACGTGAAGTCAGGAGATTTTTCTCCCTCTCCCCCCTCTCTTCCCCTCTCTCTCTCCTTCTCTCAGTGCTCGTTTGTCATCTGCACTCAAAAATAGATCCTGTCTGAGGATCATTCTCACTCCGCAAAAGACATCTTCATACGCCCGTCTGAACAGCGACTTTTAAAGTGACTGTTACATAAGAAGGGATGTTAGGGAGCACAAACCCTCAAACTTCCAGATAAAATGAGGGAATAACTGGGGAGTGAAGACCTGGCACTCCAGGGGCTTCGCTTATCGCACGCCCCATTGTGTCCGCTCCAGCAGCGGTTCCACACGGGTGCGTCCTGAAAGGATTTGGGGGGCTGAATGTTAATGAGATGAATCATTCTACTTCTGGGCCACAGGATCCAGATAAAGGATGTCACAAAGATGTGCCTGATGACAGCAGTATCTCTTTTCATTTTTTTGCTTCTTTCAAGTCTTTCAAACACAAAGTTATACTTGTGTGCGGCACGGGAGTGTAAATCTCGGGGTCTCGCCTCAAGGCCCGTCACAGCCCGAAAGCGGGTACCGACCCAAAGATTCGGCAAGCACCGACACCAATTAGTCACCGGCCATACCTGCCGAACGGGTGGCGGTGGGTGTGTGCCCCAAGTGCGGGAACTACGCCTCCCTGAAGCACGGCACCGACGCAGCTTCAGTAACGCATCGGGGAAGCCCCGCGCACGTCTGTATGAAACGGTCAACACACTGCGCCCAGTCAGACCAGATGAGCGGACATGTTGTGCAGAATCACTGCGGACACAGGCTGTAATGCAGGCCCTAATGACATCTGGCGTGTCAACGCGCTCACGCCCTCGCGCTGCGACAGATGCAGGTCGGCTCCCGCGGAAGCGCTGCATTGTGGGAGCGTGGGCGTGGGCAGAGCCGCTCCGGCGGGATTGGCGGGATTGGCGGTTCTGGGGAACGCGAGCGGCGTCTCATTCCCAGCCGGAGGGGGAACGGGCCGGAAAGTGGGTCAGCAGCGCGATTACTCACGGTCTACAGGAGGCGCTGTGGCACGCACGGGCAGAGGGGGGGGGAGGGGGGGGGGGGGATGGACTCACTCTCACACACACTCACACACCCACACACGGAGAGGGGGATGGACGGACACACACACACACACACACACACACACACACACACACACACACACACACAGGGAGAGAGGGGGATGGGGAAACATACACACGGTGAGAGAGGGGGATAGGGAAACACACACACACACACGGTGAGAGAGGGGGATAGGGAAACACACACACACACGCACACACACACACACACAGGGAGAGAGGGGGATGGGGAAACATACACATGGGGAGAGGGGGGGAGGACGAGACGCACACACACGCACTCTACACAAATAGACACACACACACGGTGAGAGAGGGGGATAGGGAAACACACACACACACACACACACACGGTGAGAGAGGGGGATAGGGAAAAACACACACACACACACACACACGGTGAGAGAGGGGGATAGGGAAACACACACGCACACGCACTCTACACGTGTGCACGGACACAGACACTGCAACATTTCACAAGGTGAGGAAATAAAAGGATGATGGCCTGTAGTGTAGTGGTTAAGGTACCTAACCGGGACCCGCAAGGTTGCTGGTTCGATCCCCGGTGTAGCCACAATAACAGCCGTTGGGCCCTTGAGCAAGGCCCTTAACCCTATCCATGGGAGGATTGTCTCCTACTTGGTCTAATCAACTGTATGTCGCTCTGGATAAGAGCATCTGCCAAAATGCCATTAATATAAAACTAAACATGCATCATGCCCAGTCATAGATAGCTGCAGAGTCTGCTGGACTTCAATGATACACAGTACATCATTAATGGGGCAGATTGACAGTTAACTCCTACCTGGTCTCTGGAGACCAAATTGGTTGATTGGCTGATGAAGTGAAAAACGCGACTGGTTCTACATAGCATGAGTCATTTGCACAGAATTTAGGTTCATATGTGATACATTATTGTGGTTCCATTTAGAGCTGAATTGCTTTTCTCAAGCATACGACTACCTTCATGAGCACTGAACATGGGCTCTTCAGACTGTTTCTTTCACCACTATATCTGTACAACTGTGTTCGTCCCATTTGTGGGATTCTTCATTCATATTTTCAGATCTTACTTTTCATTCATCCAATTAGAAAAAACAACAATGCTACCATGAAAAAGACTACGCAATGCCAGCAAACTGAACCAGCTAAACCAAACCACGCGAGCCTTCAAATCTAAAAAACCCAAAAAACAAGCAAAACTCTTTGGAAAATCTCCCGGAAACATTTCTGGCAGGATTTAAACCGCTTTCGTTTCACGCAACGGTCCCGATCTGGCAGTGTGCCCCATCGCCTCCTCCAGGGGTGGGACCGTCGCTTTAAAACATCAGCGAACGGGAACGCCGAGAACACCGGATCGGGACAAACACGGAAAGCTGGCGTAGAGCCATGACTTTCCCCTCAGTCATTCCCGGACGCGTTCCGCATAAACAGCGGCAGTAAACACACTGGCACAGACCACGGGTGTCAGACTACAGCTCACCTCCATCTAAATCTACAGAAGAAAAAAAACAAACAAAATCAACAAAAACATCTGCCATCTGTCTCGCATGTAGACATAACCATTAAGCCCGTGTCTAATCTGCTTCCACCCGAATCCACTCACGATTTAAAACACGCTGGCTGCCATGTCAGACCCGTGATTAATGCCAGGGTCCACAGAACAGCAAACACAACACCTCTTTCTCTGTGACATCGCCATGGACGCCAAGGTCAGGGGAGGGGGAGGGGGGTTTCAAATATCACTGCTTTTATGATTACTCTTTTAAAAACAAGTTATCATTGTGGCACTACCCCTCATATGAGGTTAATTGTAGAATAAGCCTGATGTATTGTAGAATAACAGTTTATTGTGCTTATAAACTGTTTATTACCAATGTCATTAAAGTTGTAATAAGTCATGAAGTCACGTGTCAGTTTAAGAAATGTAAGATTGTTTAAGTCTATGTATGGTACAGAAGAATGAACCAATTGGAAACTCTTAAACTATGACCCGGTGATATATAATAATAATTTCATTTCTAAGCAGCCGTTTGCATATCGAAACAGGATTTTTCCAGTGTTCATGGTGCAGGATATTATCCACAGATGAATTCTCCAGTAAATCATGGGCGGTTGGGTAATCATCTCAGGCCTGTAATCAGCTCTGAGGTCTGTAGGACCAGCACTGCTGAACGTCTGATGAAGGCGCTGGAGGACTTGGGTCTTAAAAAAAAAAAAAAAACAAGTAGGCTAAATGTTTAGTACAGGAAAGTACAACAACTAGTCCTGGACTGGCAAAATGTGCATGCTTCACAAAAACAGATCTCCCAGTAAGTAGCCAGAAGAAACAACAAATAAGTAGCCTACACCTAGTTTTCAGTTGGTTGAAAAGAAAATGTACCGTGAGTCTGTGATGAATTTGCGTCTCAACCACTCACCAGTCCATCATCCATTCATCGGTTCTGAAGTCTGAAGTCGCTCACTCACAAAAACAGATTCTTCCCCACACACGCACACACACACACACACAGTGTGTGTGGCTCCCTTCGTGCGGACACTTCCTGGCAGCTGGGCACCCGTCGTGGCCCTCTGCCAGCTGGGTAAGCAGTGCTCCCATCCGGTGCCCTGAGTCTCCCCACATTACGGACTACATGACCTGCGCGCCTCCCTACACAGCCTGAGGCAGGAGTCGCACCAGGGAACGCACAACTGCCACAGGACAGCCCGGGAAATACAGTAAGTAGACTGACCAATCACAATGCATGTTGGTTAAATAAAATAAATAAAAACACTGTCAATCATTGGTTCTGGCTACAATTCCTGGTTCGCAACAGGGACAAACAGGGTAGTAGTATCCACCAATCATCTTCAGTGTCTGTAACCGGTGACATCATGGTTATGTTGAGTATTCTACCAGGACACACTCTCAGAAATAAAGGTGTGAAAAGTGCCTAAAAAGGTACAAATGCTTGTCCCTGGGGCAGTACCCTACAGGAACACAAAACTGTACCCTGAGCCAGAAATATGTATAAGTAATTTGTCCCGTTCTGCTTGGAAAATGCACTCATTTGTACTCAAAGAGAAAATTACTTACTTATTATTTTCATTACTGCATCCTTGAAGAACAAAAATGTACCTCCACTGCCACTTTATTTCTGAGAGTGCGGTGATGTCAGCATGGTCTTAGTGCCATGTCATTAACCCTGGGATAGAGAGGGGGGGGGGGGGGATGTGATGTTTAAAACCGCTGGGCTCAAAGGCTCTGGCCTGAGAATTCACACATATGCAATTAGCCCTGGGATGGAAGTCAGCAGGAAGCCTCAGTTTTAATGAGACGCCATTACAGCACACACTGCTGCTGTAGCCTGGAGCCAAATGACTTACGGTGAATCACCTCTGTAAACACCCAGCCGGGCGCAGGGATTGAAGGTAGAAATGCAAGCAGGAGTGTGCAACGTGCAACTATGTAAGGCACTGCCCTGCAAAGTAACAAGAGGTGTCTCTCACACACACACACACACACACACACACACACACACACACACACACACTTCTATGACGTTTCAGGTGCAAGTGATCCCTTTTTTACAGATCCCATGACACTCTTCGCATAGAGCAGGGGGTTCCCCAGTGTCCTGGCTAAATTCCCATCCCTGGGACTGTCAACCTGCCACCTAATCATCCCCCAATTCAATTGGCAAAGCATTGTTCTCTCCCTCTCCATCTCAGCTGATGTGCGGTGAGCATTCTGGTGCAAAATGGCAGCCGTGCATCACCCAGGTGGGCGCCTCCCTCAGCAGTGTAAAGAACTTTTGAGTGCCTGGAAAAAGCCCTATAGAAATGTTATGATCTACCCATCAGACACAAAAATAAAAGCGTATGTCCATCGGAGAGGCTGGGGAGTTACCCTGCTTTGAAAGGCAAAGCGGGGCCTGGTTTCCCGTACCTCCAGCGCCGCGGGCTGCCTTTCACAGGGCGTCGCGCAGAGCGGACTCCCCCGTCTTTACTGCACGTTGCACGTCCCCCCCGGCTGACGGGCAGATCGGAGAACGTTCTGGAAGCTCGGATCGCGGCCACCCGTCCCGCATCCCTGTTCCGTCGCCTGGGCTCGGGGTTCGTTAAGGGTTCAGGAACGGCAAGCACCGACAGCGAGCCAGGAGCGTCCCCTGAGCCTGCGACTGCAGGTGCTACGCTACGCTACGCTACGCTACGCTACGCCACCAAACAAACCCCAACACACTCACTCCCCCCCCCCCATGGGAAAGAAACACGGTCATTATTTTAGTTTGAGGGCTGAGTTATGGAAATCAAGACAGAGAGCGAGAGAGAGAGCGAGAGAGCGAGAGAGCAAGAGAGCGAGAGCGAGAGAGAGAGCGAGAGAGAGAGAGAGCCAGATAGCGCAAGAGTGATTTAACAGACTTAACATTCCCTTGATTTTGACCATCTGTTGTTTTCTTCAATAGTAAAATAATTTACTATCATTCTCATATGGCAGTGGAAGGGGAAAAAAAAAACATGTCTAAAGTAACGCAAAACTCTAAAAATATTTATATCACAGCGTTCACATCAGAGCATCATCAAGCATTCACATGGTCCACATTACCATAATTTACAGAAAAAAACATTTATAACAGACAGGGAGAGAGAGCAAGCAAGAGAAGGAAACGCTGAGGAGAGTAAAAGGAACAGAGAGAATCAGAGCGAGGGAGAGAGAGTGCGAGAGGAGAGCGGAAGAGGGAGAGAATCAGAGCGAGAGAGGGAATGAGAGTGAGGAAGAGGAGAGAGAGAGAGAGAGAGAGTGGTGGAGAGAGGAGAGTGGAGAGAGGCAACATGCATGTTTGAGGAGCAGAAATGGCCCACAGCTGCTGCGGTTCTTCCAGTCCAGAGAACAGACCTCCATGCGCAGACCCATACTCCAGAGAGAGAGAGACACACACACACACACACACACACACACACACACACACACACACACACACACACCACACGTACCCCAGGGGCGCACACACACACCACAGAGGCACACACACACCCCGCACACACACACACTCACAGTCACACACACACACCACACGTACCCCAGGGGCACACACACACACACACACACACACACACACAGACACACACACCCCGCACACACACACACACACACACACACACACACACACACACACACACCACAGAGGCACACACACACACACACACACACCACACGTACCCCAGGGGCACACTCACACACACTCACACACACTCACACACACACACACTCACACACACTCACACACACTCACACACACTCACACACACACACACACACACACACACACACACACACACACCACACACACCACACACACCACACACACCACACGTACCCCAGGGGCACACACACACACACACACACACACACACACACACACACAGGGAGGGGGAGGGGCTACACCCTTGCACAGAACCCAGCGTTGTGCAGTCCCTACAATCGCCCTGGCAACAGCGTGGCAGAGGGCAGTGGAACCCTGGGGCTGGGGCAGGAACGACTGGCACCCCTCCCCCTTTAACTTCTTCCACAGAACGATGCAGCCTTGTGGCAATATTGCTCCCAGAATGCAAATCAGCCCGGCAGACATCGACCAGATGCAGGAGCCACCGCGAGTGAGTCAATAACCATCTGAGGCCTTTCTCAAATGAAGAGGCTTTATTTTCAGAGTAGTTCCTGTGTGTGTGTGCATGTATGTGTATGGTGTGTACACAGTGTGTGGTGTGTGTATGTGTATGGTGTGTACACAGTGTGTGGTGTGTATGTGTATGGTGTGTACACAGTGTGTGCATAGTGTGTGCTGTGTTTGTATACATAGCGAGTGGGTGAGTGGTCAGTGTGGGTACATAGTATGTGGCGTGTGTGTGTGTATGTATGGTGTGCATACACAATGAGTGGTGTGTGTATACAGTGTGTGTCTATGGTCGTGTGTGTGTGTGTGGTGTGTGTATACGTGTGTGCGCATGCGTGTATGCAGTGCGTTTGTGTATACATAGTGATTGTGTGCGTGTGTGTATGGTGTGGGTACACAATGGGTGGTGTGTATACAGTGTGTGTCTGTGGTGTATGTATACGGTGTGTGCGCGTATACATAGTGATTGTGTGTGTGCGTGTGTGTGTGTGTGTGTGTGTGTGGTCAGTTTTGAGTCATGCTTGGCTTCCTCCGTTGGATACGCAGGCTCACTGGAGTAGAAACACACTCCCGGCTCCCCAGCACAGGAGATTGGGACCAGAGCACCTCCACCCGACAAACACCACCACCTTCCCCTCCACCCCGACAAACACCACCACCACCACCATCACCATCAGCATCATCATCATCACCACCACCACCACACAGCCTTCCCATTCCCAATCCTGGGATTCGGAATTTGGAATTCCACATTAAACCCCTCGATCACAGAGTGAAGGTTAACGTCGACAAAACGTTCTTTAAATCCCGGAGCAAAACGGACACTCGGATCTAGGAAAACGTGGCTGAAAGGGGAAAATTTCTACCCTTCAGGCTCCAAATTACCCCAGTGAGCACCCCCCCCCCAAGAAATGGCTATTACAATTTAGCTACGCGTGAAATCTCACGGTGTTCAATGGCGCTAACTGAAAACGGATGAATTAAGTACTGCGATGTCTTAATCGCTTCAGCACAGTTTGTTAATTAATATGCAAATGCCGGGTTTGTTTAAAAGGGCCACACCCGGGGGAACAAACATGTGAAATTCAGCAGTTTCAGGGGCCAGAGTTTGGCCCCCGACACTACAGCGCGGTGGGGGAGGATGGTAAACGCATTCACCCTGCCGCTCGGTCTCAGCTTTGCCATAGCAGCCCTGCCAATGAGGTTATCTGAAAGGGAGACCTCTCTAATGAACGCTCTCTGTGTTTAAGGGAGTACAGTACGGGCTCCGGGGAAGCTGGGCCGATGTTGGGCTGCTGGAGAGCCGGCCTGGGATCAGATTTAAACATGAAACCGATCTGACTGACCTTAAGGCAGGCCCTGCTGAGTCAGCACGCCTCGTGTCCGTCTGTCCATCAGCCTGTCTGACCGTCCAGGCAGGCTCTGCTGGCTTCCCGGCAGCCGAGAGGGAGGGGGGGGGGGGGTAATCGATTTTCGGGTACCGCAAACTCACCACGGTGCTCCACATCGTGCCAAAATGGAGCATTACATTACAGTAATTTAGCTGACGCTTCCATCCAAAGCGACTTACAGTTGATTAGACTAAGCAAGGGACAATCCCCCCCCCCCGGAGCAATGTGGGGTTAAGGGCTTCCTTCCTCAAGGGCCCCAACAGCTGTGTGTCGCGCCTACACTGGGGCTCGAACCGCCAACCTTCTGGGTCCCAGTCACGTACCTTAGCCACTAAGCGACAGGCTGGAGCAGATCTTTCTCCACATGACGGTGAAGGACACAGCTTCGCACAAACCTGGGGGGTGGACAGAGATAATCTCTCGCTGACCCCCACCCTCGCCCCCATCCCCACCCTCCCAACATCCAGACCGGCAAAGGGGTGGTCGGTCGTTTCCATACCCGCCCATTAAACTCAGTTTTTCAGGGAACCGTTAACAGGCTAATGCTAACCCAGATCCACTTCACACATCATCCAGACTGCACTGCCGTAAAAACACAATGCCACCGACAGGCTTGCCCTTCCCCCATGAATTCTCCACCTCTCCGACACAGGCCTGGCAGGTAGGTGCTAACAGGAACCATGTGCAGTTGAGTGAGAGTGGAGAGGGGGGGGATGGAGATTGGCGTGGGACACAGCTGGCGTACAGACTTCCTGCTGTAAAGTCACATGACCTTGTGAAGTGAAGGCAGATGTGGTTACCACCTGGCTGTTGCGGGTTTGCCACAGGTGAATAAGAAGCACTACAACGCACTATGCAGCAAAGCTACAGACCATCGTCAACTAAACCGTTTTCCGAATTATTTTCCAAAAAATACAACTCCCTTAAGATGCGCATGGTGAAGCCTAAGAACTAGAAGAGATTGAGCGTACCAAAAGCCTTAATTCCCATCCTAGCATCAGCCTGTTAAAATGAGGATTTGTACGACCATAGACTATCAATAAGAACTCTTTGAACAGCCAGTCCCATTTTACACATCTTACCCCTAGGCAGAATCTTTTAAAGTTTTTTATGTTCCATTTATTTCGCGTTCCACTCTCTTATGCCGTTTAAGAGCCTGTCATCTCGGGAGCAGAAGCGCGCATGACATCTGAGAACGCAAATCATGGGTGCTGACAGGGGGAGAAAGCAGGTGTCCCCGTCCCCAGTTCGCGCGCTCTCAAAGTGATGTGCGCAACCGCGTGACCCTCCTTCCCTTGCGGGTTCTTGCGCGAGGCACCTCCCTCGTACGGTTTTGATGTCTACTTTTCAAAAAAAAGAAAAAAAGAAAATTGCTTATTCTTGTCTGACCCACTGAGACAAGTGATCGATGCCTCCAAATGCCAGGGATGAACAACTCGTTTTGACATTGCGTGCAACTCCTCTCTCCTCCCTCATACAACAGCCTCCACCCGATCTTTTTTCAATCAACTAACCCGCTCAATGAACGTAATTGCCGGGGAAGTCTCTCAGCGAGGCGGCTGTCAAACGCACGCCAGTCCGCGGCTTAAACAGACGGCTGCGTCTGCGCACTGGCGGCGCGTCTGTAGAAATTCTCACCAAGAGAATGGAGGTCAAAGAGAAGTCACGGGATTGGCTGGCGTGGGTTCATTAGCATATCGAGTCCGATCCAGGCCGCCCATCCCCCCATCCGCTCAATCTCTGTCAGTCATGCAGAATTTGACACACAGAAGTGAAAATAAATAAATACATACATAAAAAAATCTTAAAATTCTAAGCATGTTTGACCATCATGGTCTGGCCAGCACTGCACCTCTTCAGAGCAAAAAAAACAAAAAAAAAAACGGGCAAATGCTGCAACCACACTCCCGGGAGGACGAGTGCCCATTATGCCAAAGCAGCCTGCCAGTCGTGGTTCTGCATCCGTAGCGTTGCCCTCTAATTAAATCAATGAATGGAGGCTAAAACTGACCTAACATCGCTCCAGATCCGAGAATAGAAAGAGCCATTTTAACAAATGTATCATTTCAGTCAGTCAATCTCTGGTGCATCTAAATCTGTGGAAATCGTGTTTAATATTAAAATAGGAGATTCAATCTGATTTTTGGGTAAAATTATGGGTCACGTTAGGTTAGACTCATGCAAGGTCGCAACAATTTTCAGAGATGATACATTTCTGAAAATGCAAAGAAAGAAAAACAGCAATATAAATATCAAAAGAAGAAATCCATTAAAACGGTGCAGCCTTGCCAAGCCAAAGGCAAAGTATGGGCGACAATTCAAGCGGACAATAAATGCTTCACGTTGCATAAACTCCAGGTAACAAATGTGCATTTTCCAACGCCAATATATCCCCTGACACAATATCCGCCAATGCAGCATGCACGGCAAACCGTTAATCGTTGGGAGACGACGAACAGACACGGAATTGCATAGAAGTAGGTCTACCCGCTCGTCTAGCGCCTATCAGGATCCTGACTTCGCTGAACTGATGCTGCATTGCCGACCGAACGAGACAAAAGACGAGCATCGTCCTACAGTCGCTACGGCGGTCCTCCGAATAGACACCTACTTTCACGGCACAAAAGCCACCGTGCATGCTAAACCCTTTGAAGCAAAACACATCAGGGCTATTTTATGGTCTAGACAGGGTTTTCCTCTTTTTTGGAGGAGGAGGAGGTGGGAGTGGGGGTGGGGGGGGGGTTGTGCACAATAAGGCAGCATATGTCGGTTTAGCACAAAACAGCCGTTTGAAATTTTGCATCCAGTCGCCAGACGTCACAGGTAACCCATGTAATGCATCATTGTCACATGAACGAGGGATCAAGTCAGCTATGCGCTCGTTTATTCTCAACCCCATGCACACGTACACACACAATCTGCAGCAGTAACACGCAAACCAGCCGGGTCAAGTCAAACTAGTTGGCTAAAACGGACGCGGGCGCACCGGCGCAGCAACCGACGTCTTACCTCGCAGTCGTACAGCTCGCTAAGTTGCTCGATGATCCACTCTTCTAGGATTAGCCTTTTCCTCAGTTCCTTTCTGTCGTATTTCACGGTGACTTTGCCCTGTTTCTTCTGGACCGGGTCATCCCGCGGCACCGGACCGGTGCCCGCGCAGCCTCCACCCCCGGGAGCAGCCTGGAAGAAAACCCTCCCCGCGGGAGGAGGGAGCTGGGCGGTCGTCTCCGTGCCGGTAGCTGACATTGTGTGTGCGGACTGCTCACTGCGTTAAAACAGACTGGATATATGCTCCCAATATTAAACACCTGCTATTTAAAGCACCACCACATCAAAAGGGAGGCGCCTTTCAACCAAATTCACTCGGCTGCTTTAACGCTTTCGGCGCTGGCCCGTTTTTGCGGTATGTGAGAGGGGAGTGGATGGAAGGCAATCGCCGTACTTCAGTGAATCGCTCTGGGTTGAGTGCGGCGATTGGCTGCCTTGGAATGGGATTCTTCGCCTTTATACCGTGGGCGGTACCCTGCCCCGCCTTTTTAGCACCTTGTGGACGGGAAATAGACCTAGGGAAATCCACGACAGGTGATTTGACTATCAGTCAAATTACAAGCGTCGCGAGAGAGTGCTGCTCGCAGCGATGGATAGACAGGCCGAGATAAGATCGATAGCGCTTACTGGGAACTCAACAAAATGAAAACAGTTTAACAGTTCAAGTTATAGGCCTGCACAACCAGACTCTCTTTGACAATCAGTTAGTTATAGCCAAAAGAAAACCTTTAAGTAGAATATAATGAAGGGAAAAAAGGGAAGAAAAAAGGTTTTGTAACAGACAGAAAAATAAATAAAGTGTAAAAATACGCTGCGCTATTCAAGCGCTTGTCTTTCTTTGCGTCTGAAGTAGAAAACCATTGATTTGCTAGGTGAGCAAAAATTCAAACTTTGCAAAGCAATCGAGCCGAATAATAGGCTACGTGTTATAACCGGGATTTCACTTGAAGTGCTGAATAATAACTTCATTTTAAAACAATAACCAGGTGGCAGGCTGCCAGCTAATACCAGTGGCTGAAAATAGCCTTTAGGAGTTTGAGGGAAGGGGCCTTTTCGCCTCCATGAACAGTGGGCCAGGCGTGTTCTGCGGCGGTGATGAGTGATGGGATAAAAAGCTAAATTTAGCTCACTGTGTCAGTGGAAAGTGAAAGGATCTTGTGATGTTGATGCTGGACTTGTCCAAGAGGGCGTCTGTGTGTGAGTGTGTGTGTGTGTGTGTGTGTGTGTGTGTGTGTGTGTGAGTGTGTGTGCGTTTCTGACCTAGTTGTCACCACGCCTGCCTCGAGGGGCTATCATGTGTTTGCCTGTTGCAAGTGCCCCGGGAGCCCAAAATAGCCCCACAGACTCATCCCAGTCCCAGGTTACTTTAACCCAGCTCTGCCCGGCCCTGTTCCTGGAGATCCTGTAGGTTTTCAATCCAACCCTAAAAAAAGCACACCTCATTCAACAGCGAGAGCAGGGCTGCCCAACCCTGTTACTGGAGTCTACTGTCCTGTAGGTTGTCACTTCAACCCTATTATGGTAAATGGTTGGCATTTATACAGCGCCTTTAGTGCTGTACAATCGATGCTTCTCATTCACCCATTCATACACACACTCACACAACGACACACCGACAACTAACTAAAATGATGAACGTAAAACAGTGCATTCTTGGTGCCTGAACTATAAAGACCTTTGCAAAAACCTGTTAGCACACGCAAAACTAATAACACAATTGATGATTGGTGGAAAACAAACATTGGTCATGTTATTGATTTTACGTGTGCTGTTTACTGAGACCCAAGGCTGAATGCTATGATGTACCCCAAAGGCCAATTATTCAAACATACTGCATATCATTCATGATGATACCAATGAATCAATCATACTGTATATCATTCATGATGATACCAATTAATAAATCATACTGTATATCATTCATGATGATACCGATTAATCAATCATACTGTATATCATTCATGATGATACCGATGAATCAATCATACTGTATATCATTCATGATGATACATATGAAATCACTGATCTGGGAATGCTGCCAGTTCTACCACTGCTTCTCCAATTAGTCTGACGACTAAGGTAATCATAACACACCTATTTCCAATCATTTTAATCAGAACCAATAAAACATCTACTTCCTCCATATAGTTGGTTACGGTAAACTAAATCTTTGGTCAATCTAAACGCGCAGAATTGTAAACACTGTAAAATAGATGAAAAGGAATCTTAATAAGCGGGGCAAGGCTAGACATCGCGTATGGAACACCGGAGAGCACAGACTTCAGGCAGATATGGTAAATCAAAACTCGCCGGTGTTGTGTGGGGAGGGCATGTGAGGACGTTTGCCGGCCCCACTGACAGGCCTTCGGGAGACTGTGCTGTTGTTGTGCAGGGATGGGGCGGCGGGGTCCAGAGCTTGAACAGATAAGATGATTTTTTCACACTTCAGAAAATCCTAAACCGTAACACCCCCATCACGCTGTTTCACAGGAGCCGGGGGGGGCCCATGGTGGGGCCAAATGTGAGATCTTTTCACGGGGCCCCACATCTCCGTGGCACCCCCGGTCACACCTGCAGTAAGGCAGCAAGGACTGTGTCATCATTTTCTTTCGTCCCTGCCCCTTACCCAGCAAACGCTAAACGCTCTCACAATGTCGCTGCAACGTTGCGCCAATGTTCTAACATTGACAGAGCACTTTTTCCAAGGACGAATTTTAAGGACTATAAGAACTATACACTCCTGTCCTGGCTGTTAGCAGGAGTTTCAGGTGTTACTGTATAGCACAGAACAGAACGTACAGTGCCACACTGTTGTCGTTCTCGGTCACACCTCCTCGTTCATTTCCAGAGGATTCATCAAATCGGAATGTTTCACCTTCAGAAGTGAGGAGGCGGAACTTTCAGCGTTTGGATTCCAGAGCTGAATCTATGGAGTCTGTGATGCCAGTTCTCAAGTCAGTTCAGTTAGTACAGCCAAAAAAAACAACATTCGTTCTGCAAAAAGCAAAAAAAATGGATGATTGTAATTGATTTTAGTAATGAAAAGAAAATGTGGTAGTGGTAGCTGTAAAAATTGTACACAGTTTACTGCTCCAAATTTGAACTAAAATTGGATCTTTTTTTTTTTTTGGGGGGGGGGGGGGGGTTTGTTATGATGTACTGTAATTACCATTGCAGACTTCTCATCTGAGAAAAGTTGTTGCTTACACATTTACATTCTAACTGTGTTAACACCTGGGATTCCATATTTGTGAGTCATGTTAAATCTTGTTTATGAGTACAGAGACAAAGTATCAGTAGAACTTGTTCTGTTGTTTCTCGTGTTGAGAGACAACAGGAACAGACTGCAAATGCAAATGCCACTCCTCAGACCATACTAGAGCCATATTCAGCTCCTGCTTGTTTCGGGCGCAAATTGTATATGTAACGAGAGAGAGATTTTTTGCCGCTGACTCGTCCAAATATTTGTTAGGCGAACGCGTGAGCAGTCAGCTAAAGGCATCGCCCCTAACTGAGGACAACGACGTTCTTTTGAATTTGACGGTTATGTGGTCAGGGAGTGTTGTCGCGGTAACCTGCCACGCGCCTTCGCTTTCACTGCACTTCACCGCGTTTACGAGCGAACTTGCCGAGCTAACGTGCTACACATATGCAAAGGAAATGCATGGTCAATTGCATTCAGATCAGGTGAATTACTTGGTCAGTCTCGAATATTCCCGTTTTTTTGGCTTTGAAAAACGTATTTGTTGCATGAGCAGATTGTTTATCATGTCACCATCATGTTGTAGGATGAAATACTGTCCAATGTGTTTGGAGGCATTTGCTTGAACTTGAGCAGATAACATGCTTCTGGTCATCGACTGTAGAGGTCTTCCATGGCCTACCAGGTCCTTTGCGATTACTGAGCTCATCGGTGCTTTCGTTCTTCTTAATGCTGTTCCAAATCAGATTTTGGAAAGCTTAAGATTTGGCCTTTATCTTTGAGTGTTTTATTCATATTTTTCAACCTCATAATGGCTTCCTTGGCCTTCACTGGCACAACTCTGGTTCTCAGCTTGATAAACGGCAATAGCAGACTCAAAAGGCAATCAGAAGCCTGGAATCAAGACCAGCTGCTGAAAGCTCTCTTATACCGGCAATAAGGAGGCAATTCAACGCACCTGACTAATCAGAAACACCCAGGTAGCCATTTGTCCGAAATATAATCATGCCCTGAAATGAAATGGGAGGGGAGGGGTGCACTTTAACCACATATGAATTGTTTGATTACAAATCTACAGTTGTGGAGTACAGTGCCAAATCAGGACAAATATGTCTTTGTCCCAAATATTACGGAGCTCGCACAGCTTATCACAGTCTGTGTGAATGTGTGTGTATGTGTATGCATGTGTGTGTTTGTGTAAGTGTGTGTATGTGTATATATGTGTGCATGTGTATGCATGTGTGTGTGTTGTGTATGTGTGTGCACATGTGTGTGTGTGTGTTCATGTGAGTGTGTCTATGCATGTGTGTGTGTTTGTATGAGTGTGTTTATACATGTGTGTGTGTTTGTGTGTGTGTTTGTGTGTGTTTGCATGTGTGTGTGTCGTGTGAGTGTATGTTTGTGTGTGTGAGTGCGTGTTTGTGAGTGCATGTCTATATGCGTGTGTGTGTGTGTGTGTGTGTGTGTGTGTGAGCAGATGAGCAGATCTACATTATAATCTCGAAAATCTAAATGGTTTTCCATGAAGGCAGCTGGTGTCTGGGACTCATGAGAGAGTCTGAGGAAGGGAGGAGACGGGGTCTAATGAGGCCGCGGTCAGATTAACGCCACAGACACTGAGAGAAGACTGTCTGGATCGCTCCATATTTCAGCGCTCTATGAAATGAGCTGTGTGAATGAAGTGGGCTATCAGCGGTGCCATATGGACGGAGAGGGGAGGGGGGAGCCCTGACTGACACATGCCCTCGAAAACATTGTGCCGTAATTCCGCAGGGTTGGGGTGACTCGAGGTGATGGGGTCCAAAGTAACATCTTTTCAGCGGCCCTGGCCGTGCCTCTGTGTTGTCTTATGATTATTACCCGTATGATTATGGAATAATAATAATAATAATAAGAAGAAGAAGAAGAAGAAGAAGAAGAAGAAGAAGAAGAATAACAACAATATTAGTATTGTACATTGCTCTGGATAAGACTGCTGAATGACTGTAATGTAGTAATAATATAATAATAATAATAATAATAATAATAATAATAATAATAATAATAATTGTTATTATTATTATTCCTCTCCTTCTTATTATTATTATTAACATGGGTGAGGCATGAGTCCGACGAGCCAGGGGGACGTCCATCACACAGATTCTGGACAACAGCTTGCTCTTGCAGGACAAATTTGACGGCGGTTAATTGGCGAAAGACTCCGCCTGCTGGACACATCCTGGCATTGCGACCAAAAAACGCCCCTGACGGAATAACTTGCCCGGTAGATGGCTCCCTGGACCACTCCATTATCAACCCTGGAGAACTACATCTTATCTCACGCAGGAGGTGTCAGAGTGCTAATATGAATGTATGTATTATTTGACGTTTATGACTACTGTCATTCATTCAAAATCATGATGTCATACATGTATGGTGTAGATGAGAATTCAGAGTGAAACTGTAGGCTATTAAAGCTGAAAGACCTGTTGACAATGTCGGTTAAACCATCCACCGGCGAACGCCTGTAGTAGGCTACACCGTGAATGTCTCCTGAAATTCGGGCAGTCTAGGAATATGGGCTAATCCGGTAGGCGAACCTTTACCTGCCCGCCAGGTGCTCACTTCCTGGCTGTGCGTCGTGGCTGTCCCACGGCTGGTCCTTTGGACTGACGTCAGAAGAAATGGCGGATCGGGAAAGGGCAGACGTATCTCCGATCGCCTCGGAAGGTGAGTGCTCAGCCTCAATTAAAGTTTATGAAGTTATTGATCTTTGCCAACAATGGGCGTAAAAGTGACGAATAACTTCAGTCGTTGGCGATGAGGAAAGTTTACTCCGAGAGTGCGTCTGTGCGAACAGGTTAAAGTGAATGGGAGCATTCCTGTCGGATCACAAGAACAGGATTACCGTCAACTGGACACAGAACCAGTGTATTAAATAGGCTATGATAATGACCCCGTTAACAGTGCGTGCAGGGTAGCCATGGATATAATTTGAAATATTTGTTGTAGCCTAGTCCGTTCTTTTGTTTGTGCAACTTCAGTTTAAAACTCAATTTAATTGAACGCGTCAAGGTTCTTGCAATTTGACCCAAATCTGCAAAGCAGCGGATTCCATGGGAATAGCCTACGGGGTTGATGTAACCAGATCAGGTGGATTTAGCATGAAATGGCGTGTTTTTTTTCTTCTAACTCGCCCCTGCTCATGTTTGCTTTGCAACTTGCACATCAAATAAACCGTACAATTGTAAATATTTTTATCAACTGCCGTCGAAACGACTGTTGATGGATTGACCTGGGGTTTTTTCCGGAATTTCAGAATTAGACGTAGCAAAGCAATCATCTGTTTTGTCACAGTCTATTGTCTCTAAACGGGTCCATAAATAAGTTTATTTTAAATTGTATGATTGTAATATTCGTATTAATATTAGTCAACCATATCCACCAGAACGTAACCTATAGAAAATACTTGTTTACTTGTCGTGGTTAAGCTTGTAATGTGTTTGTAATTAGATGAATGATTCGCACATACGAGTTTGGCTGCATTGTCGTTGCATACCTGATAAGGGTTCAAAGAATGCTGAACGGGCATGCATTATACATGACTCTTCGTTTCGTTTTGTCATTTAGATTATTTTGTCGCCGTCAACCAGGCTTTCTAATAAATAAAAACCCACGTTGCATGCAAAGTAAAGGACTTGTAAACCTCTTTAAAATATACCAAAGGTATATTCTTGGTGAAAGACCCCAAAAAAAAAAAACCAACCAACACTTTTCCTAGTGAGCTGCGGGATCCATCCCAGCGGCAGCTGTCACACCTGAGGCAGGTCACTCGGAACTGGTTCCTGAAGGTGTGCACTCAGGTGTCGGAGAAGGGATTTGTGATACCCTGTTGACAGTGGAGGATCGCATAGAGCCCCCCGGTATCGCGTTTCCCTTCCCGTTAGCCGTTAGCCTCGCCGTGTCTCCTGTTGACTCGGCTTTCTGTGCTGCGTTGTAGCTGCGCTGATATCCCGATGGCCTGTAGTAGCGCAGGTCTGTCTCCGGGCTTGGCTCGGAGTCCTCGTTGCGGAGACGCATTGCACCTCACAGGACCAGAGCTCGCAGGCGGTAAATTCTGACGGATTTACGTTCCAAGTGGATTTCACCTCTGGCTAATTATTTTTGGAATCTCTCTCTCTCTCTCTCTCTCTCTCTCTCTCTCTCTCTCTCTCTCTCTCTCTCTCTCTCTCTCTCTCTCCTGAGTGAGCTGGCGCGTGCTGGCAGAGCTCTGCATATGTCCATCCGCTAATTTGCGGTTTATTTTACGCTAGCGTGGTGCGGGCCGCTGTCAAGGGGGAAGCATCCGGGTGCATTGGCCCAGGCCCAGTGGTCTGTGTACATGTTCTATATTATTAATATTATTGTCCCTGTTCCGGGAATAATATAATCTTGTTACATTTCAACTGGGAAATTCACTTAGGAGCCACTTAGTAGCTGTAAGCCTCTGTAACCAGGCGAGTGGTCTTAAATTCAGGGCTTGAACAGGGGTGTGTGCAGTAGCACCGTTCTGCACCCCTCTTGCCCACACTGAGTCCCGTGGAACAGTCTGTTCAGTTCTGCAGTGTGGCGTTGAGCCGCCCCTCTGTCAGTCCACAGAGACAGAGGCTTGGGAACTGCGCTCCCAATCAGGTGGTTGCAGGTTTGAGTCCCAGTGGCACAGTTGCTGTATCGCTAAGCCACAGTCGTCAGTGCACATCTTTATGCGCTGAGTGCTGGCATGTCTCTGCACAAGTGTGTAAGAAACTAACAAAATAATACAAAGTTGTATCAACATAAGTTTAATTATGAAAATTACGCATACACAAAAGCCTTTGAAGATCAATGAGCACCCATACAATACATTATAATCAATACATCAAAATTATTCGTTTTGGACTAAAGCAGCATTTTGACTGTGTTAACTGTGCATTGTGGAGCCTCATTGGTGATAAATATGCGCATGTTTCATGTAAATTGTATGGTAATGTAAATGGCTTGGAGAGTAAGTTGCGTGCGTGGCTGTGTTGATATGTGGAACACATCTCTACTGGGCAGAGCTCCTTGGTAAATATTTGGCTAATCCACGGCGGGGCAAGGACCAGTTCTACTGCAGCTGTAGCCATGGTGACGCTACGCTGTAAAATCCGCTTCGGCTGGACTCTGTGTTCTGTGCGAGTGTGTGTATGAGTGCGTGCGTGCGTGTGTGCGTGTGTGTATGTATGAGAGTGTGTGCATGTGTGTGCGTATGAGTTCATGCATGCATGCGTGTGTGTGTGTGTGTATATGTATGTATGAGAGTGTGTGCATGTGTGTGCGTATGAGTTCATGCATGCATGCATGCGTGTGTGCGTGTGTGCGTGTGTGCGTGCGTGCGTGCGTGCGTGCGTGTATGTATGAGAGTGTGTGCATGTGTGTGCGTATGAGTGCATGCATGTGTGTGTGTGTGCATGCGTGCGTGCGTGCGTGCGTGCGTGTGTGTGTGTATATGAGAGTGTGTGCATGTGTGTGCGTATGAGTGCATGCGTGTGTGCGTGTGTGCTTACGTGTGTATACATGCTTGTGTGTGATTGTGAGTGTGTGGCTGTGGTCTAAATGCAGACCGACGGCCCCCCCTTGCTGTCTGGCACAGTATGAAATAAATGCTAATCCTGCAGGACTTCACTGAACCCTGTTCTCCGCGGCCTTGCTCAATAAATAACCTCAGAGTGTAATAAGTCACAAGCTTAAGATTTAAGAGTTCAGACATCCCAGAATGCTTTGCCCGGCTGCCTTTCTCTGCACAATTTATCACTTCGTTTTGCTTTATCGGAGTTAAAAATATCTTCTGTGTTTTGTGGGAATCATGTGCCTGAGAGATCGGTGTTGAAGTCAGCAGAGCTGTGCAGGGAATGTGAAGGTGGAGATGACCCGGCAAGACAGAAACAGGGTCTCCCACGGCAAACGGGGACGAAATGCTGGCACTTAGGACCCGTTCGGCCGTTGTCACGGCTGTGTTTGCTCAACCACACACACACAGTCACACTCACACTCACACACTCACACTCACACTCACACTCACACTCACACACTCACACTCACACAATCACACAATCACACACACACACTCACACACACACAAACGCACATGCGCACACGCACACACACACACACTCACACACTCACCACTCACACAATCACACACACACACACACTCACACACACTCACACTCACACACTCACACACTCACACACACACACACTCACACACACTCACACTCACACACACACACACACACTCACACACACACTAACGCACATGCGCACGCACACGCACAGTCACACGCACTGTACAGTAAGGCAGCGCTCTGCGCTCTGTGTGCCTGCAGAGCTGCATTGTGGGTAACAGCGCTGTGAGTTTAGCGGTCGGTGAGCGTAGTGCAGGACCTCCGGTAGACCCAGTGGGGAGAAGAGTGTCAGCAGTGACAACCCCCCCACCCCCACCCCCTCGTTACCATTAACGTCCGGGGCAACCGTCTAACGCTTCATCCTCACGGCGACGGCTGTCGTCCTGGCAACCGTCCGCCAGTTCAGGGAGAGAGGGAGAGGGAGAGGGGAGTGAGCGAGCGAGTCTGTAGTTGGAGGAGGAAGAGGAGGAGACTGTCAGCCTGGTGTTCATGTGCTCCACTCAGACCTGGGAAAGAACCGGCAGCATCTGGGCTTAAAGAGGGAGAGGGAGAGAGAGGACCAGGCAGGCTCGGAGTTGGTGAGAGTGAGTGAGAGAGAGAGTGAGTGAGTTAGAGAGGGAGGGAGGGAGGGAGTGTGTGTATGAGAGAGAGAGAGAGGGAGGGAGGGATAGAGATTGAGCGTGTTGGAGAGAGAGAGAACGAGTAAGAGAGAGAGAGAGAGGGAGGGAGCATGTTGGAAAGAGAGAGACTGAGTAAGGGAGAGAGAGAGAGAGAGGGAGGGAGGGAGGGAGGGAGGGGGGGGGGGGGAGAGGGAGGAACAGTGCTTACAGCATCCTCGTCTCTCTGTCGGTTCCGGATCATTCTCCAGGATGCTGGGGGGGAGTGGTCAGGCTGAGCGAGTCTCTCTCTCCTCTAGGACCCCCTGCCCCTCCCTCCCTCCCTCCTCCCCCTGCGCTGTGACTTTCTCCTCTGTCATCGCTCCGTACGCCCGTCAGCTGGACGTGGAGTCAGCCACACACACACACACACACACACACACTCACTCACTCTCTCTCTCTCTCTCTCCCTCTGTCACACACACACCAACCCGACGGGACAGGCTTTTTTCTGTTCAGAGAGGAGCAGCTGTACCGGCAGCCGGTGCTGAAGCCAGGGACCGTTAGCCTGCTTCAGCTAAGCAGCTCCAGGGACCGTTAGCCTGCTTCAGCTAAGCAGCTCCAGGGACCGTTAGCCTGCTTCAGCTAAGCAGCTCCAGGGACCGTTAGCCTGCTTCAGCTGAGTAGCATTGGGGCACGTTAGCCTGCTTCAGTTGAGTAGCAGCTAGCATTAGCCAGCTTCACTAGTGGAGCCTGGACACCAGGCTCTGCCTGAACACAGAACAGGAGGAAGAAGGGAAACAAAAAAACATTTAAAAATAAAGCAACCGATTAGGTGGAATACCGAAGGAAGACTCGTGGGAGAGGCGGTTCCCTGCCCCCCGTCGGGGGGTGGGTTTTGGGGCGATGCCGGGTCTGGCCGCGGCGGGCAGGCAGGACCGGCTGAAAAAGGGGAGCAGGGCGGCCGTGCCCGTCCTCTTCACCATCACCGAGGAAGACGAGCAGCAGAAGACCAGCGGCGGGAGGAAGAGGAGGAGGAGGAGGAGGAGGCGAGGTAGGGGGCGGAGGGAGGGTTCCCGAAACGTCCCCAGCCCAATGCATGCACATCGGGGTACGTGGAAACGCTGCCTCCTGTACGCAAGGCAGGAAACCAGGGCTGACGTGTGTGTACCCCAACTCTTGACTTTTAGGATGGTTAGGATCGTAACGGGACTGGGACTGGGACTGGGGGTGGGGGGGGAGCGCAACGGGAAGTTTGTGTAACGGTGCAGGGTATCTAAACCCCAGCCCCATACTCTCCTATTGTACCCCTCCAGGATTGTGGTCGTGACGACATAGAGCTGCAGGTACACAGTGTGTCGTTTCCACCCTGTGTGTCTCTCCAAATCTATATGTCACAGAGCAGGGGGGGGGGGGGATGGGTGTACTATTCAATCTGCAATTAGGCTCCACTCTTCCGGTTTAGGGTACGAATGTGTCACAATAGGCATTGTAACTAATTCACTTTGCTTAAGACCTCCATCTTATTCAGCCTTTGTCAGAATGGCATGCATTGTTTTGTTTTGATATATATATATTTTTAGACCACGAGCCACATCCCTCTCTTTAGTTCTTTTCCGACAGTTCTTATCAGTACCGATGACACTACCGAGCCTGAGAGCTTCAGGGCTTCGGCAAACGCACACGCAGTAGCGTTTAAGTCAGCGGTTCAGTAGCGGGTATAGCATCAGCTCCAGCCTGTCGCTCGGAGTGGGTGGGTCGGCGTGTATGTAAAGTTGACTCCTACATGTGTGGCGTTCTGTGCGCGTTCTTTCACCGAGGAGCCAACTGCGTCACGTTTTGCTTTCCGTGGCTGTGAGGACGTTCTGTTATCCGGCCCGAGAGAGAGAGAGGGAACCCTGACCCTGTTTGCAGGGGAATCGTACTCGTGTCGTAATCGTGAGTTTTGCAGAATTGTCTTCGGTTCGATAGCGGGTGCTGGTTCGATTACGTATGGGGAAAGGAGTGCCTGTTCTGTGAGTGATTGAATGCTTAGGTAGCACAGGCATTTTGGGACGTACAGTACCACAGCTCTAGTCAGCATAAATGACGCTGTGGTTGTTTATGTATAAACAATCCTTGTGAATCCCTCCTCCCCCTCCCCCCCTCCTTTTGCTAGCCATGCCAGTAACTACTCTGAAAATTGTCAATTCAGATACTGTTTCACTTTTGAACTATCAGGACATTGGAAGTATTCATGAAAAATTCATTGTGATTTATGACTTTGCCTTGATGTCACTAAATGGTAAAGACCGCTTAACCCTTTATTTGCGAGATCACATGTTCTTAACTGAACATTCGAATGCTGATGTTACAATCACTAATGGTTCTATATGGAGAACATATTCCAAAGAGAACTGCTTACTGTTCAAAGGGTTCAATAAAGACACATTGTGATTATTGGGTAAAATTCAAATTATTGAACAGTTTGTTTTGTGTTTGTGGACCGTATTCTGTATGACCTGTATGAGAAATGTGTCTTGTAGCTCGCAGATGCACTTGTGTCAATTAAGAGCCCATAAGATCAATACTCCTTTCAGTCTGGTGGATTCCGGCGGTGAAGCCACAGACGTTTGTCTGACGTCTGAAGGCCTTGAGACGGCCGCTCTCGAGAGGCCTGTGTTTGAGTAGGCGTTCTTCAGCCGGACTCCTGAATGGCGGTATTCACCACGGCGATGGTAACCTCGGCGATGGTGTCGCTTGGTGGCTGGCGCTGTCTGTCTAACACTGAACGAGGGAGAGGGGGGGGGGGGGCGGTTGGAGGGGCTCACAAAGGCCTGTTTGATCCACCGCCATGCCACCACTGCGGGTAACTCTGAGGTCCTGTAGCAGCTGTGCACATCTGAGAGGATGTTCATGGAATCCTGTTGGGGTTCAGAGATTAAGACCTTAAAGCAGGGGACTCCAATCTTATCCTAAAAGGGCCGGCGTGGGTGCAGGTTTTTGTTTTAACCCAGCAGTAACACACCTGATTATACTAATGAACTAATCGTGGTCTTTAATCAAGACCTAGATGAGTAGAATCAGCTGTCTTAGTCCTGTGCTAAAACAACAACCTGCACACACACCGGCCCTTTCTGGATAAGATTGGAGACCCCTGCCTTAAAGGTACAATAGGTCATTTCGGACTCCCAATGGTCAAGAGAGGAATTGCAGCAACATACTGTTTATCCCCCCCCCCCCCCCCCCCCCCCCCTCTCTGTGAACGTGCTGACGTTGAAACGCCATTGGCTGTGGAAATTATAACCAACTTTCAACCAATGAGCTTGAATTATTGTACAGCTGTACAGTGTTTTGGTACAGAGTGTCGGTGCTTCAACTGTATATTTTGAAACCCGAATTTAAGGACTATAAACACAGGCAGAGGGTGAGTCAACATGTCAGTGAGCCTTAATTCATTCATTTTCACAACTTTCCCCTCCAGTTCTTTCCAAAGAGCAGCTTCTGTATTTCTGAGGTGCCATCTCTGAAAAGCGTGTACTGGTGAACTCATTTTGGCACATTAGGGGCTCTCTTTTCTTTTTTTATTTTCGGTAACAAAAATGGGGACGTGTGGAAGTTAAATCTGAAGTGTATTCAGTCAACGAGGATCTGAGACTTCTCTAATGACTGTTGGTGAGGTCAGTCCAGTAGTCTTGCAGACAAGCAGACATTATTCATGAAGCAGGGAAATGCCAAATGCTGTGCTTTGTCCGAGGTGATTTATTAACGCTGGAGTAAACTTGGCTCACACTGCAAAAAAACATATTAACAAGCGTTTTAGTCTGGTACTTACAGGGCTGGTTTCAGAGACACAGATTAAGCTTAGTCCTGAACTACATTGGGCTTTGGATGGATGCTCTCTAAATAAGAATTGCAAAACTGACCCGTGTCTAAATATCAGACTGAAATACTTGTTGAGACGGTCTTATTTTGTGTCCTGCAGTGGTGTATGAGAACTCAGTGAGAAACAATGGAATATCAGTGGTTTTACGATGACGTGGTTGAATGTACGGCACGATATTAATAACCCAATATTGATAACGCGTAATATAGCGGAGAGAGAGGTTCGTTAATTTCCTGCGCCGTTCTTCCGTTAGTGCTGACCAGGCTGTAAAGCTCGAATCGCACGCGCCCCAAGACTGCAGCCGCAGCTGTTTTTGTTTGTTTCTTTCCGCGTGCCGCAGACACCGCAAACGCGAGATTCTCTCAGAATTCTTTACCGGCTAACGGTTGCTTCTCTTCATCGGTCTGTTTTTGGGAAAACTTTTGCCTCTGTCAAAATACGGACCCAGTGAATGTTTTCTGATATGGTTACGAGCGGCTATGACAACGTTATTATTTTCTGGCTCGATTAATATCGGTTTCCGTTGCTGCGATATTTATCTGTGGAAGATGGCTGAGTTTCAGAGTGCTAAGAAAGGTAGATGTGCTCCTCTACACACTCCTTGTCCGTCACTGAAAATAAACTGGGAAAGACATCACCTTATGTTACTGATGACCTCATCATGGGTGATCAGGCCTGACGCTCTGCTAAACATTTTGTCGTCGGTTTCTAAACGACCGGTCAGGACGGGCAGAACAACCTGTTCTCATCATTGTGTTTCCTTATGTTCGTATAGACTCAACTGCTTCTTACCGTAACAGCCACCGTACAATATTTTGTTGTTTGTTTATCAGATTTGTTATAGAAATTAATATGATGGTTGGATTTAAGTTCAGGACTCCCTATGCTGCAGTGTTTCAAGTTACAATGTTAGGGATGAATTCTGTTTCAGTTCAGATCATTCTGGAAATTATCTAATCGCTTCTTTGTCTGGGGAGTCTTCATGATTAGTTGCACTGCCTATTCTATGGACAGCCCATAAATTAGTTAATTTAAAAATCATTGGAAAACATTAGTCATTTTCTTCTTCTCCTGAAAAGACTGCCCCTAATTTAATTCCTTTTCTTCTTTTTCTTGGCTACTTTTATCTCTTTAATATAACACATGGTTTAACTACAAATTAATAACAATATGTAGTAGTAGGCTATTCTAAAAAAAGATTGACATAATACTAATCCTACTACTACTGCGAATATCAATTATAATAATCATTATCATTATAACCATTATAATACGTGTGTGAGTAACAGCCCTCCCTGTTGTGACACATGATTGACAGGTGTGAGATGAACTGTAAGTACGGGAGTTCCCAGGGCCTTGGCTCTCCTGAGCGAGGCTGTGCACGGGGCGTTGGCTCCTGAGCGAGGTTCCGTACGGGCCTTGGCAGGAGTATTCCTGTTTGTTCTCAAGGAGGGGCCGCGTCCCGGGCGACATCTCGCTCCGTGCCAGCGGGGGGAGCGGTGCCTAGCGACAGGTCGGACGGGCGGGGCCCGCGTGAGCCGGCAGATATGTAAACAGTGGTGTGTCGCCCGCCGCGGACCCGCTGACTGGCTGGTGTCCCGCGGTGGGCGGGCCAGGGGGTGGGAGCTGAAGGGGGTGGGAGCTGACGGGGGTGGCAGGTGACACGTCAGCACCCGGCCCGGTGTTGTCGTCCTCGCATGGGGGTGAAAAAAAAACGCTCAAAATCTACAGGAAGGTCAACTAGCCTGGAGGAGAAACTGCAGAATTAAAAACAAACCTGGGTCAAATACTGCGTGTAATTGTTTTGGATTCAAATGCTTTTCTATGCTTTGCTGAGCTTGTCTTGGAACCTATGAAATACTCTAAAAAAAAAAGTGCAATCCCCACCTTCTGGTCCTCTTGGTTGGCTCATTTGCTCCAGGCAAGATGAATCGAGCGCAGAAAAGTATTTGAATGCAAAACATATTCAGTCAAAAGAACAGAAAATAGTCTTGGCATGAAGTTAGTTTCAGTTTTGTTTTTGATTATGTGCAATAGAGCTGTGCGTGTGCTGTACGTGTGTGCATGTGGGGTGGTTTTAGCATAATGAATTCATGCATGCATAAGTGTGTCAGTAATGTAATCTCGTCGTCGTTAAAACGATAGCCTCCGCGGCGCGGACACAAACGGGCCGCTCTGGTTTACATAATCAGCATCGCCGTGGAGACCGCGGCGTCCCGGGCCCTGTGATGTAATCTCCATATAAATACGCCGCTTTGTCACCGCGAACAGTGCCCCCCCCCCCCCCCCCCCCCCCCCGCGGGACCCGCCACCGATCCCGCGCGGTAACGACGATAACGACGATAACGCAGGACGCCGGAGCGACCCAGAGCTTTCACCCCCGTCTCACGAGTCACTGCGCCTTCATCTGGCACTTCTGGATTTGTGTTTGACTCCGTACTGTAGTTCCTGAAGTTGTAGATGTCCTGGGTATGGTAGTCGCAGACTTGGCCTGTCTACCTTGTGTACTAGACTTATGTTCATGGATTGTGAATTGCACCTTATCTGAGCTGTTTGCGGTTTGCTCTATGACCTTGATATAACACTGTTTTGTACGTCGTTTTGGATAAAAACGTCTGCTAAATTAAAGTGTAATGTGATTGATTATGGTTGGAACGGTGAAAATGGCGTATGATAGAAGTCCCAGAGATGATATACAAGTTGAGGTTACATTTCTATGGTCTTTTGAAACTGGAAGGAATGTAATGATTTGGTCTGTCCACCCAGGGCTGGTTCTAGGTATTGCTGACATAGGCAGTTACCATAAGTCCAGGGACGATGGTGTAATCAGGGGGGTGGGGCAGTCTGTAGCCTAATGACTAAGGTACATGACTGAGACCTGGAAGGTTGGTGGTTCAAGCCCTATTGTAGCCACAATAAGATCTGTACAGAGCAAGGCCCTCAATCCCACATTGCTCCAGGGGGGATTAGCCCCTGCTTAGTCTAAACAACTGATAAAAGCTTCAGCTAAGTAACTGTAATGGTTGAGTTGGGTGGGGGTACCTAATAGGTCCTCCAGTGCCTATTGGGTCCCCCCCAACCCCTGGTCCACCATCTTGGTTGGGCTGCAGCCTTTTAATTGGTCTAGCCCTTCCACTTCATACAGAGGCTGTAGGGGGAGTGTGCATTGTACTGTAGGTTCCCACGGTAACCCCCCTGTGGCTTCATTACTTAAGTATATGAGTATAGCGGTGCATTAAGTGTGTCACATGGGTTTCCACGGTTACTGGGCGCAGTTGCCTTTTTTCCGTGAGAAGCACCCCCTTGACATTAACCTAAGGACGCCCCCAACATTGCAATTAAGGCAATTTCACTCTTTGATCTCGCAAAAGCCTTTGGATTTTCAGCGTGGCTACTTCACACGGGTGCCAAGGTTACGCAACTGAAGGAGGTCTCCTTAAAGGTCTGTTAACACTTCGCCCCGTAACCACCTGACCAGGCTGGACCAGGCGGTGTGGAGGTTGTGCACATGTTCAGATGTTGTGTGTGTGTGTGTGTGTGTTTTGTACGTATGTTGTAGTTCTTTATGTAGACATGACCCACCCATTTGGAGGCGTGATTGTGGGACAATCATGTGCTCACCACACCCCCTCTGTAGGGCAACATTCAAAATCCACCCAATCTCCCTCTCTCTCCTGAACCCTATGAGTGTTGCATTTACAGCAGGACTGCTGGTCCAAACAAAAGGACAGGTCCAGGCCCTGGCGCTATAGGATAGGAAATGCAGCAAGTGTGAGCTTCAGCTAACAGCCCTCCCATGTGTAAAACAACAGGCTACAGAGATCTTTAGTGCTGTGTGTATGTGGTGGGGGTGGGGGGGGTCGTCTGTGTGTATCATACCGGATAATAAGCGGCCTTCTGCCTGTTGGTGTTTGCCTGGATGAACGATTCGTCTGCTGCAGTAACCTCATGCACCCACAGAGAAAAAGCAATGTTTTTATTTCTGGCTCGGAGGATGTCAAAGGTGTAACGATGCTAATTCAGCCAATGAATCCTGCAATGCCGAAAAAGCTACAGTTCCAGCTGTCCTTTTGTTTGTATGTTCAGGTGCAAGGCTGGAAGTTCATGGGCGGTTGGGTCAGGCATTGAAATCGTCCACGTGATTTGGCTGTTAAAAGTTCACTCATGATTTCCGAAGTACCATGCCATCAAAAACGTTCAGTTTCTCCATTACTCCATGCCTTTCCTGTGAAGGAACAGGTAGAAAAACAAACGGTGACAACCACACAGATCGGTATTGTCCCAGATTGAGGGATGGGCTAAATCATGACTGTAGATACTGTATCTACTGTTACGCTGGTCCTGCCAGTGTGTGTGTGTTTGTTTTACTATTCTGGTGGGGACTTTGACCTGTTTGCACACCTTCCTGAAGGGGACTTCTGGACTCATGGGGACAACCGTTAGAATCAATAGAAAAATGGTCATATACCTAGCACACGTTTATTGTAAGCGTAAGTCCCCAGAATATTTTGTTTCCTGATTTTTGTGTGTGTGTGTGTGTGTGTGTATGTGTGTATGTGTGTGTGTGACCAGCCGGCCTTGGATGAGCCAGGGAATCTATTGTGCTCACACTAGCTGAGAGCCTACAAAGTTCAGGGGTCAAAGGGCAGAATTGGGGGGTGTGGGAGGCTGGGGGGGAGGGGTGAGGAGTTAAAATCGCCCTACGCTGCCCTTGCCGACTTCACGAGGCCTTCTGAAAACGCCACGCTCAGGCGAGGCACGGTAAAATAAATAAATCAACATCAAACGCTGGCCTGGAGGCATTTATGTTAGCTGCAGGCTTGGCAAACAGTGGGGGGGAACTAGGCCTGGCCCTGTGTGTTTTTTCCCATCCTCCTAAGATGGTGGGCCAGGGCAGAGCCTTCGTGATCACACGTCTTTCAAGCTCTAATCTCTTGTGAGGCGATTAGAACCGGGAGACCTTGTTCTTAGAAACCCAGCCCTCTCTCTCTCCCTCCCTCCCTCCCTCCCTCTCTCTCTCTCTCCCTCCCTCCCTCCCTCCCTCTCTCTCTCTCTCCCTCCCTCCCTCCTTCTCCCTCACTCTCTCTCCCTCCCTCCCTCCCTCTCTCTCTCTCTCCCTCCCTCCTTCTCCCTCACTCTCTCACTCTCCCTCCCTCTCTCTCTCCCTCCCTCTCTATCTCTCCCTCTCTCCATGTTTTCATGACTGCCATTATACTCACAGGACTCCAGAACTCCCCACTTCATCAGCCTCTAATTGCTGTTTTTCACTTCACTAATTGCTATTCATTTTACGTTGTCTCGAATTGTACAAATTAGCAGTTGCTGGTGAAATTACAGCTTTGTTTTGTGCGCCAGAAAGTTCCTGTAATTATATTTGCTGTGTAAGCAGGTAGCCTAAACCCTGAAATGGTGTTTTGATTCATGTAGAACTAAATATTGTGAGATAGCCTAAATTGTTATTGGCTCTGAGACCATATCATGATATGATGTGTTAAACTGTATCCAGCTACCCTATAAGGGGTTATATTGCTACGCTTTGATGCCCATTCAGTTCTGTGGTAGTTTTCTGTGATGCACCTGAGACCCAAACACACCTGGGACCTGGGCCTAGTTTGCTTGTCAAAATGAGTGCAGAAATGAAACGTTATTCTGAGCTTTTGATGAGATTGATGAAAGTAGTTGGGGACTGTATCTGTATCCACTTTTCAAGTCAACCTCTGCTCTTAATGAGTAAATTATCCAAATCATACTGTGACATTTTAATTGACAGTGTTTATTGTGTTGATGTGAAATGTTTTGTCCTGGTCTAAACTGCCAGTGAACTGGCGTTGGTGTGTTGAGCTGAGTGAGTCGGTGTAATCACCGGATGCAATAACTTGTGTACACACTGACCTTCCAGGAAAGGAGCTGTTCACTGCTGTGCATAATTCAGCTTGTGGTCTGTGCTGCTTCCAGTGAAATGATCCTGTTGGCTGTAATCGGTGTCAATGGCTGTAAATGGGCCAATGAAACGGACTCTCTCGGGGGCCATTTTAACAGGACAGGAATATCTTTGATCCAGATGTCTACTTTTTGTTCCGTGAATGTGTGTGTCTTCGGAAACGCGTATACACACACGCAGGCACAAGCATACACACTATGCTGACATGATTGTCTCACAGATAGCACACAAATATGCATGCATGTTTACACTATACATGCTAATTTGGACACATGCGCGCACACACACGGGAACACACACACACACACACACACACACACACACACACACACACCTTCAGATGACCGCTAAGGCAGTCATTTGAAGTACCTTCAGATAAAGCTCTCTGCGGTTTCGATCTGTTGTTTTGAAAGTCATGCATTACATGCCCTCCTTGTGAAGTGTGGTTCACCCTGTAAGTGAGTGCCTCAGCGGGGTCACATGACACCACAGATTCTGCACACCAACCAGATGTTCAGCTCCATGTTCTTACATTGGAGGTTGAACTGTCCCAACATTGATGTCAATGACTTTTAACATCAGGGGTAGAACACTCACTGTTTACTGTCAGTGTCAGGCTGAATACGCACTGGCGCTGAGAAAAGCAGCACTTTAAGCGCATGTTTTGACAGAGAGGGCGGGGCGGGGGGGTTGTTTACAGCAGAGAGCGCACCTGAAGCTGTCGCTGTCCCGTTTATGTGTGACAAACGGCCTCTGGAGGTCGTGAAGAGCGACCTTCCCATGAGCCTCCTGGGGTAGATAAGAGAGGGAGAGGAGTTTTTCATTCTCCCTTTACCTGGGAGTCGGGTGTTAAGACGGTCTGGCCAATCAATAGCACTAATTACCCGGGAGGAAAGAAAACTGGGGCTGTATTTGGATTCAAGGGCCACAGTTGATGGTCCCTGTCATCTGGTAACAGCAGAAGTGGTGTTGTGGTTGTGAAACTGTACCAGACGAGAGGTTGCTGGTTCAGACCCCAGGTGAAGACAAAGCATTTCAGTCCTTGAGCAAGGCCCTCGCCCTGGATTGCTTCAGTAGCCTAAACTGTATTCTGGCTAGGTTGTGTGCACTTTCCTGGGTAAGACTGCATGTTTAAGCAATTAATAATGAAAGAATTGCGAGCTTAGCCTTCCAAAACATGGTTCTGCTCTACCAAGTTCTGTTCATTTGAACTGCAGAATGCTTTGAATTGCTTTGATTATTCTTTGTCGAAGGATGCTTTTAAAAAATATGCTTGTACTGTTAAATATATTATACTCTTATTATACACTAAAAAGACATCACTATATTGCTATAGTGATGTCTCTTTAGTGTTCCTCTCACAACTTTAATTATATGAAACCTTTACAAACAGGCCATAAACTCTCCATGAAATCTGAATTTTTATATTTCTTGGCAAGGCTGTGAAAGAGGTGTTTTTTTAGGAGTGTTATTTCAGGGTTTGCACTTGTCTGTGTGCGATAGGAGAGTTGTATCTTTCCACAACCGGAACACCAGTTGACGCACTGAGTATCTTTTATTGCATGTAGTTTCAAAGGGCATAAAACACATTGCGATTTCAAGATGCATCGTTTATAGCTGAGCGCATGGTTAGTATTAAGTGGCGACAGTCTAGAACAGACAGAAAATGATTTCGGGAGAAACTGGTTTCTCCTTTTTCAAAAATGCATTCCTCAGAAGCAAACAAATAGAACCGTGTCTCCCATGTCTGGATTTGTGCAGATAATAAGATAGTCGATTCATTTCTGATCTGATTAATAAAGCACTGTTGCGTAACGGCCTTGCTCTTTTGGGCAGGAGCAGTGGTGAGGCGTAGGGGCCTACTGAGGGCCTACAGAGGGCCTAAAACAACACACGCCCACACCCTTTGTGTCCTCGTCCTCTCTGAGTTATACCCTGGGTGACAGGCCCAAGCCTGCATGCATTGTCCTCCCAGTGTGATGGAAATGTGTGTGTGAGGAGTGCGTGTGTGTGTGTGAGGAGTGCGTGTGTGTGTGTGAGGAGTGTGTGTGTGTGTCTGTGTGTGTGGTGTGTGTCAGGTGTGTGTGTGTGTGTGTGTGTGTGTGTGTGTGTATGTATGTCAGGTGTGTGTGTGTGTGTGTGTGTCAGGTGTGTGTGTGTGAGGAGTGCGTGTGTGTGTGTGAGGAGTGTGTGTGTGTGTGCGTGTGTGTGGTGTGTGGTGTGTGTGGTGTGTCAGGTGTGTGGTGTGTGGTGTGTGGTGTGTGGTGTGTGGTGTGTGGTGTGTGGTGTGTGTGTGTGTGTGTGTGTGTGTGTCAGGTGTGTGTGTGTGTGTGTGTGTGTGTGGTGTGTGTGTGTGTCAGGTGTGTGTGTGTGTGTGTGTGTCAGGTGTGTGTGTGTGTGGTGTGTGTCAGGTGTGTGTGTGTGTGTGGTGTGTGGTGTGTAACAGTGTCTCTGAGGCAGACGCCGGTGGCGGTGTTGACCAGTTGCCCCAGGCTTAGCCCACGCTAAGCCTCTCAGCCCTGCTAACGCACTGACCATTGGTAGCCCTCACGCTAATCGCTTGCTGAAATTTCATTCGCTGAGGGGGGTGGGGGGGGGGGGGGGTTTCGCTCGGCCCCAGCAGTCGCGTGGGGGGGAGAGAGAGTCCACATCTCTACTCTTCTCCACTCCTCTCTCACACGCTGTCTCAGGGGACGATTTACTTTTCCTCTCTCTCTCTCATTCCCTCGTGCCCCCTCTCTCTCTCTCTCACTCACTCTCGCTCCGTTTCTCTCCCCCGTGGCGTCTCCAGAGAAAAGCGTGGATTCAATTGTCGGGGATTCTCTGCGGAGCTCTCGTGTGTGTGTGCGGTTTTTATTTATTTTGTTTCCGGCGGCTGTATTGTGGTATTTGTAGTTCTCGTGGCCGCTCTCTCTCTCTCTCTCTGAGGATTACCCTGTGCGCAGTGTGGAATGTAGGCCGCCCGGGCAGGGGGAGCTTATTGCCGTTCATCACCGGGCAGCAGGAGCGGCAACTGCGTGTCCATCGGGAGGATGAACGAGGCTACAGGTGAGCCGAGGGGCGCTCCGGACCGGGACGTTCGGACACGGGTCCGAAAAACAGGTCCAGGTCATCATTATTTCCTTTGCTGGTTTGTGTGTGCTGGCACCTCTTAATGATTAACGATTCGCGATTAATCTTTGGCGCCGTGAACGGCGGTCATGTGTGCCGTTGTTTGTGTAACTGTTGCCCGTTTCTCCCAGATCGGGTGGCTAGACCGACACGCGAAGGGGTTGTGAGAGTGCCAGGATCGTGAGTGCGATGGCTGGAACTCTCTGCGGTCATGTTTTGAAAATTTAAGGGGTCTTGGTAAGACTGAGTTGACTGGGCCTGGGGGTGCAGGGTTGAAGTGGGGGGGACGGGGGTGGGGGGTTGGGTTTGGGGGACGGGGGGGGGGCAGTGTAGGATTTGCATTCAGGGTGCAGGTCAACAGAAAGGGCTAGGCTGAATGGGTTTTTTTTTAAAGCGTAGGAGGGGATGGGGATGGGGAGGGGGGCCTCAACCTGTCAGAAAGGCACAGGAGCAGAAAGTTTTGACCATCGCAAGCAGGTTTATCCAATTTAACCTTTTACAACATGGGTGACAGCTTAACCTTTATCTACAATGCAGCCGAGTATGTTTGACATGCCAGTGCTAAAGAACCTTAACTATGACAACAGGAGAAATGCGTTGCTTTGCCGCAGATGAATAATTCATCTTTAGTCTCTTTTTTTAAATTTTATTTCTTACATTCCTACCCTCAAATATTTGTTGTTCCTAATGTTAGTGTTTTATTTAAATATATTGGCTGTAGTTTTTTGGCCGTCTTGTTTCAGCTGCGTGGTGTGAGGCAGTTCCTCTCTTTTTTAAGAGATGGCCTGACAAAGCCGGGCGTGTGATTACCATATCCATGCATCGGCGTGAATCGGGGGCGACCCCCTCCTGACTCCTGCATTCTTCGCACCGCGGGGGCAGCCGAAACGCTCCACCGGGCCGGGCCTTGTTATGGGAGAGAACCGGGCCTTGTTATGAGAGAGAACCGGGCCTTGTTATGGGAGAGAACCGGGCCTTGTTATGGGAGAGAACCGGGCCTTGTTATGGGAGAGAACCGGGCCTTGTTATGGGAGAGAACCGGGCCTTGTTATGGGAGAGAACCGGGCCTTGTTATGGGAGAGAACCGGGCCTTGTTATGGGAGAGAACCGGGCCTTGTTATGGGAGAGAACCGGGCCTTGTTATGGGAGAGAACCGGGCCTTGTTATGGGAGAGAACCGGGCCTTGTTATGGGAGAGAACCGGGCCTTGTTATGGGAGAGAACCGGGCCTTGTTATGGGAGAGAACCGGGCCTTGTTATGGGAGAGAACCGGGCCTTGTTATGGGAGAGAACCGGGCCTTGTTATGGGAGAGAACCGGGCCTTGTTATGGGAGAGAACCGGGCCTTGTTATGGGAGAGAACCGGGCCTTGTTATGGGAGAGAACCGGGCCTTGTTATGGGAGAGAACCGGGCCTTGTTATGAGAGAGAACCGGGCCTTGTTAAAAAAACGGTGGACTCTGGCAACATAAACCTTCCCCGTGGACTTTAAACGGGCTATACGCAGACTTAATAACCCCTTAGTTACTCTTTAAGTACTTTCCCCTTTCCCTGTCTGATTGGACTCGGTTTCCTATGCTGTGGTCAGGGGCTGTGTTTTTTTGGAGAGATGGGTGCACTGCGTGCTGGGAAATGTAGTTGCTAGTGCGAGGTTCCTGTAATGTGGTGGTGCAGGAGAGGGAGGGTGAAAGACCCAGAGGATGTCCTGTTAAATCCGCTTTAACCTACTTTGTCAGGAATAGCAGCGTGCGCCGGTTACGGTCTTAGTGCGAGCTGCGGTTCAATCTGTGTACCGCCGCACGGTCATCAGACCATATCTCCCACACGCCTGCATGCGTGGTCACCAGCGCATGCCACATCTCCCACACGCCTGCGTGGTAATTTACATGCAGTCTAACAAAATTCGACCTAGATAGAAAATGTAATTGCTATATGATCGCATTGCTATGTTCCTCTCGGGACTGGTGGATTCCTTTTTGGAATGTTTTCTTGGAGTTTCTAAGTCTGTGTTCTAGAACTGCACTGCTTCCAATTGCCAGTAGGGGTTGTGACATCAGCGTTAGAATGTTAAGAACATTATAGAACATTTTATGCACATATTTGTGGTCTTACACCTCAAAGGATTAAATTCAATCAAATAAATGAATAAAAAATAAAAGTATGAAGTAGGAACCCTTCCTCATTTTGAGAAGGCCAGCTATAAATCAGTATATTGATCCCGTTTTCTGTCCCGGGTTTAGTGTGACAGACACTCTGACACTCTGATTTTCTCATGCATATTTTTTTCTGTAGCATGTATGCATGTACAGCTGTATTTCCCTGATTTATTGCATGGGGCGATTGTGTTCTGGAGGAGCTGTGTGGCAGCAGGAATGGTAACCGGTTTCGATACCGCAGCGGGTTGCAGTGCATGCTGGCTATTTGCATTCACCAGGGTGCAGTGATTAACCGTAGGGTCGGTGTAATATGTAAGTGCCATCGGGGAGACCTGCTCAAAGGCCGAACGGCTCCAAAGTTCGAGCCTGTAATTACACAGGTCAAAGGTCAGCTCGTTTACAGTTGGCGGATGATACTGAGTCATGGACGGGGGAACTTGATTTTGTACGTTCGCTGTGATCTTGAACCTGTTCGACCTTCAGTTGCTGATCTTCTGAAATTGGATCGGGGTGTCTGTGTTGTCTATGATACTGTACGTGATATTAAGATGATATTTTACAGAGATCAGAAGTTCTTGAAGTTGGTTAGACTGGTATTTGTTCAGCACACCAGCATATCTTATCAAGAGTTCAGTTTCTTTTTTTCTTTTTTTCTTTTTTTTTCCTTTTTGCTGGTGGCCCAGAGGGTCACGGGTTCAAATCTCAGGAAGGGCTGCTGTTTCTCTGTTTTCTCTGAGTCGGTTATCTCGCTAACAGGTGTGGCACTGTGTGTGTCAATGTCGGGTCAGCGGCGGATTAACGAGAACCGGAAAACGTCCGTCGCACCGTCCCAGGATTCTGGTGCACCGGTATCAGATGCCCATAGACGTGGCCATGAATGTGTTGCGTGGGATTGCCACGAAACTTAATTTCATCGTGCCGTATGGGGTTCAACAGTAATCACGGAATAAAGACCGTGTGCACAATAGAATTCTCGCCATGATGTCACAAAGTTGGCGCATGTTTCAATGCAGCATGGAATATAGAATGTGGAGTATAGAATGCGCCTTTGTTTGCTCCGCAGAAAGGCAGCCATTGTGTTCCAGATGAGGCAGCGCTCTACCTGGGACAGATGTGTGTATTCATGACACCTCAGTCCTCCAGGGTTTGTCACAAAGCCCAGCTAAATTATCCTCCGAAAACGGAGATGATTGCACAATTTCTCCCACCCATATCAGTGCGCTGTGTCCAATAAGGTCTGAGTTCACTGGAGAATAGGGCCCTGGTTTTGTTACTTTGTGCCTGACTTTGTGGACTGATTCATGATTGTTAGCTGTGATGTGCAGTATAAAATGACATTGTATAGCTAGACAAACTAACAACAGAATTGGACTTGTAGTCAGTGTGACATCAATCTGGTTGTATATCTCCCTTTTCATATACACACTCGTTCATATACCTGGTCGTATGTCTCTCTTTATGTTAACTTCTAAACTTTACTTGAACTTCACCGAATCTGTTAAATCTAAGGGCAGCCTGTAGCCTAGTGGCTAAGGTACATGACTGGGACCCAGAAGGTTGGTGGTTCAAGTCCCAGTGTATCCACAATAAGATCCACACAGATGTTGCGCCCTCAAGCAAGGCCCTTTAACCCCACATTGCTTCCCTGATTGACAAATTATAATTATTATCAATTATTAAGGGGTGCAGTATTTAGAAATGATTTCCAGGGTTACACCTGTTACAATGCTACTTTCTAAAGGCTTGGTTTGGCCAATCGGATATTTTCCATGGGTTTATTTTCTCTGCATTTAGCTCCATCTGTGGTTCAGGAGACGTTAGGCTACTGTAGTATCAACGTTGATGCATCAGGAATCATTATCCTTTGTTGTGTGTAGATGAATGCACTTCGATTTTTAGCACAAAACAGTGTCCCTAACTGCCCATAGTCTAGAGAACCTAATGAAGGTAATCCTCTTAAATCTGGGAGAGAAATGGAGCAGTACACGTCCTGAGACCCCTGAGCCTGTATCGACTGTGGGAAATATGAGGCAATTAAGGGAGGAAAAACAATGTTTCTCTAAGATCCAAGGCAAAATAATTGGGGTTCGAACTGCAGGACAAATGCAGTAGACCACTGCTCAGCATTGGAAGCCATTTTAAAGCTGGAAAATCATGGCTTGACAAGATCAGCCCTGCAGACTCAAAACACACCTCTTCAAACTCTACCTTAGTCCCCCCTCCTGATTTACCCCGCCCCCCCCTTCTGATACCCCTATCCCTGTCTAACCCCCCCCCCCCCCCCCAAAAAAAAAAAAAAAAAAAAAAAAAAAAAAACGACGATTATATGTTTAGAACAGCAGTCCAGGTGTATTTTTCTAGTTCTGGATGTGATGCTTTGACTTGTGGTAGAACCTATGCACTTGTAAGTCGCTTTGGATTAAAAGCGTCTGCCAAATGAATAAAATGTAAATGTAAATGTTAATCCAAATACTTCTGCAGCCCAAACCCATGAACATATGTATTTGACCTATTTTTGAGGTCTGAGCTGATCCTCCTTCAACCATAAACTGGGGGTTTCCCCATTCCAGTCTGCTTTTCCAAATTTATACACGCTTAGGTTTGTGGAGATACTCCAATAAACTGTCTGGATTAATACTGGATTCATTATGAACTCTGGAGTGGATTAATTACGAGTGTGTTTGGCTTTGTTACAGTCCAACAGGCTTCGCCATGAATCATGGGTAGAAATCAATTGTGATGTCACACCGACTTTCATTTGAGCACTAATGGTTATGTTCTGCTGTAATTATAATTCATGGTAAAAAATCAATTTTCATTCCATAAGCGTCATTTAGCTCTAATGGGTGTGCCTTAAAATGTTGAATGTTTCATTACGGCACCGCCAGTTGGCTTCAGTCACTTTCTGCCTTCACAATAAAGGCACGTTGGCTTTAAGATATATGTGAACATTGCCTGGTCCTGCTCACTCAAAATGCACATTAAATATTAAAACCTGTTAGCATCTTAATTCATAAGTCTGATTCACAGTGCAATCAAATTTGGCTGCTTGGGTCTTTCCTCCGTAACGGTTCAGCTTAATTTTATGCATGGTGACACCTATCTCCCAGGCAACGGGGGGATTGTTGGCAGTTTCAGCGGACGGTTTTTTTCAACCTGCCGGCTCAGGTCAGTGTGAAACATGGGCCCGGTGAGCCTTTGATATTTATAACGTGAACGGCGACCGAACGTGCCGGGAATCAGAAGTGAATTTACAGCATGACCGCGGACTCTTCCTTAAGCCAACACTGTTCAGTTAAAAAAAGAATCCATTTTTTTAAAAAGCTACTGCATCTCTTTAATGTCTCAGGAAGACGTTGAATTGTTTTACTGTGAGTTAGCGCACTGCTGAGGTTTATGGGGGGGTTTATTTTCGGGGGTTTTTGTGCGAGGTCGTTCGTGCTTCGCGCTCTGCCCCCGGCTGGTTCTGAGAGGGTAGAGTCTCCAGGGGTCAGGTTGTTTCATGGATGGGAGGATT
>NC_083764.1:5101145-5146145 GCF_963514075.1 Conger conger
CAAATCCAGCCCTGGTTTTATTTTCTCCCGGGTATGTTCATTAACGGAACAGTGAGTGCAACTCCCAGGTAAAGGGAGGGTGGAAAACCAGCAATCCCCGCGACTAGATGATCCCTCCTTTAAAGAAATACTGAAATAAAGTATTTTGCATTCTTGTTTGTACACACTCGATGGGTGTCTCTGAGGTACTGAAGGAGCCCTGTGCCCAAGAATGCCCAAAGAAAAATGTCCAAGTTGTCAGCAGACTTGGTTTTCTTCATCAGTTTAGCTGAAGCGGATTTCTGAGGTTCAGAAAGCAAATCGTTTAAAATATTAATTGAAGCACAAGACTTATTTCTTAACTGGGTAGGGAAAGGATGACGGTCTTACGTCCTCCTAACAGTCAGTCACGGTAGTGCAGGGGATAGCACTGTTACCTGAGTTTGAATCCCGGTCGGGGCCTCTCTGTGTGGAGTTTGCATGTTCTCCCCGTGTCTGTGTGGGGTTCCTCTGGGTACTCCGGTTTTCTCCCACAGTCCAAATGTAAATGAGCCATCCTGTATCAGTAATGCTTAATAATACATAAAATAATAATTATGCGACTGTTACAGGTAGAGTTTGGGCAGGTACAAGAAGGGTACGTAATGGAATATGCTGCAGCATAGTGAGATTAATTTTTCGTCAATATACTGCAATGCAGCACTTCACTATATATGAATATATAAAAAGCCCATTTAGTGTACAGATTGCCACTCTAAGATATTGCAACATTTTATTGAAAAATACACAATAGGAATAGAAATATATGCATCATTGCATTTTCCAAAAGGCCCACATATTTTGCAGTATTTTTATTCTGTCTCAGTGCAGGTATCCCTGTTATTGCTCACACAGATACACACACACACACACACACACACACACACACGTACACACACACACACACACCACAGCATCAGCCAGCCGCTCATCTATCCAGTTTACTGCAGCTAATTTCCTTTTCTTTTCTTTGCATAAAAGTTTATTTAAATCTTTTCACGCTACGCTGCCTCTGCTGTCAGGTGTGCCGATAGGTTTCTTTATAATTTCAGTCTCCATTTATGGCCAAACCTGTCTGTCTGTCTGTGTCTATCTGTCCATCTGTCTGTCCGTCTATCTGTCCGTCTATCTGTCCGTCTGTCTGTCCGTCTGTCTCTCATCTCTGCTGTTTTTGTTCTGGCATTAATACACATGACCATGGGCTTTTTTTTTTTATTTGCTCTGTTTCTCCTCCGATGAGAATCCACCCGCTCACGGTCTTGTTTCCGACTCTTCCCCCTTCCTGTTTGTCGTTTTGTCTTCTCTCTCTCTCTCCCAGGTTCTGTTGAGTCCTCTGTTCTCTTTCCGCTCGATCTCGCCGGGCTAGAGCGACACCTCCAGGGCGAGTTGAGTTCAGGGCGCAGACACGGTACACGGCCGGAGCGTGTGAAAAGCACGCTCCCTCTCCCCGGACGCTCGGTTCCGTAGACAGCGCTCTGCTAGTAGGCATGCTTTAGCAGTAGACCGCTTTAGAGTGGCGTAGTGGCTGCAGTCACACAGGAGACAGTAGGGTTTTGTTGATCTCGTGAAACATCTTTGTGACGATGGATTGAGCTGAGATATCTGACACAATTCGGACCAAGCCAGAACACTCGCATATGCAGCGAGTTTGAACCTCTCCACCTCGCCGCCTCGTTTGCTTTTACCTGTTGAAGACAAATGCATGATGAAAATAGTATTCATTCAGTATTCAGTATTCAGTCATTGTGATGGTTGATCCTAATACCAGGTTATTAGGTGTAATAGCCAGGTATAGAATATATGAATACCTCTAATATATTCTATTAATAAATTGTGCATTATGCTACGTAGAGTAAAACGAAATGGCACACTCATCGAACAGATGGTAGTTGAATAAAGTTCTAGGTTTCTAAGAAATAAAAATGAAGATGTAGGGATCCCCAAGCCCATTCCTCAGAATGTACCGGAATGATTTCCTCACGTTGGCATCGGTGCGTTTGTTCTGTGCTGAAGGGTTGTGTCGGGTAGAGCAGCTCGGTCTGTAGAGGACGGACTCCTGTGTCAGGGGAGAAATTGCAGATGGGAGGGTCTCTCCTCTCCTCCTCTCCTCTCCTCTCCTCCTCTCCTCTCCTCTCCTCTCCTCCTCTCCTCTCCGTAGAGGGCCCCCCTGGCCCCAGTGGCCCCGCCGCCTCCTGGCACAGTGACCGATTATGTCCCGTTTGTTTTAGATGCAGACAGGAGGTCTGTTTCCACGGCGAACCTGTCCAAACACGCAGAACCCATCATTACAAAGCGCCTGTCGTCCTCCTCTGCGACCCTCTTAAACTCTCCAGACCGAGGTACAGTCCCCAACACCCTCCCTCCCTCCCTCTCTCTCTCTTTCTCTCTGCCTCTCCCCCTCTCCCTCTCTCCCTCTCTCTCTTTCTCTCTGCCTCTCCCTCTTTCTCTCTATCTCTCTGTCTCTCTCTCCCTGCCTCTCCCTCCTCTCCCTCCCTCCCTCTCTCTTTCTCTCTGCCTCTCCCCCTCCCTCCCTCTCTATCTTTCTCTCCGCCTCTCCCTCTTTCTCTCTATCACGCTCTCTGTCTCTCTCTCCCTGCCTCTCCCTCCCCTCCCTCCCTCTCTCTCTTTCCCTCTCTCTTTCTTTCTCTCTGTCTCTCCCACTCCCCCTCTCTCTCTACCCCTCCCTCTTTATCTTTCTCTCTGCCTCTCCCTCTTTCTCTATCACTCTCTCTGTCTCTCTCTCCCTGCCTCTCCCTCCCCTCTCTCTCTCTCTTTCTCTCTCTCTGTCCCTCTCTCTAACCCAGAACGCAAGTCTCATCCTGTCCTGACTGTACAAGCAAGCCGTTTCCCTGACAACTGTACTGCCTCAAAACAATAAGTGCAAGACACAAGAATAGAAACCCTTTTACCGTGGTAACTTCAAAAATAGACTTGCACAAAGAACGAGGAGAGCTGGCATGCAGTACTCCCACCCAACACTCGGTCAACTTGTACCATTTTTAAGGTATTGCACTGTAAATGATGTGGGTGTTGATTATAGCTAGCATTATGTTAGCACCCTTACCGGATAGCCCCCTTACCCGTTACATGTTGAACACCTGCCTCTATGTGAACTCAGACCTACAGACAGGACCCCATTCTAGTCCTGGATATTCTCCCTTTCCATGGCTGTTCAGCTGGCTATCCATACGCAAGGAACAGAATGATGGACTCCAGCTCAGTCAGTTTTTGAAGTTACCCAGGTGTAAGGTTGCCCTCTTCATATAATTGTGCTGGTTGTTGAGTCACCAGTGCACTGTATATTCCTCTTTGCCGTACACGTGCTGACTAATGATGACGGATAACCTCTCGGTGACTTGTGAATTTAATTGGATTTGTGTGACATCACCCTCTCTGGCCTCTGACCGCTGTAAGCAAGAATCTGGACCAATCAAGAGACGGCTCTGAATTGTGTCGTGTCCCGTTGGCTCCTCCCACATGCTTTTTTACTTGTCTCGTGTTGTCTGTCACTGTCCGTGGTTCACGAATCATTTGACCTCTTTTGTCCACATTGCCTTGTTTTAATTTCAGATTTCTCATTGTCCTTTATTTCAGTTTCTGTAGTGAAAGGCTGAAAATGACCTGCGGCAAATATTGATTGGATAATTATATTTCAGACATTCATTAGATTACAATGTTACAGTAATTAGGCTAATGCTTATATTTTTGAGAACTGTTTACATTTTAAATGTTTGCTGGTTCAGTGAACATAAACAAACAGTTAGTTGGCTGTGGTGATTTCTGTGTTTTTTTTTTGCCAGCTTTTCAATAACCTTCTCCAGGACGGATGCATTTTATAATCATGTTGAAAAGTCACTTGTTGGAAGTAACATATTTTGGTCTGTCCTCCCAGCCTTACAGAGATGGACGTCCTCGTTAAAAAAATCTCAGTCTAGACCCCGCGTCTGCAAAGACCACAGCCCGCGGGACGTGCCCTCAGGTGTTTCTGGGAAACTGGGGTTTTGGAATTTATTCCACCAAGTTCACTCATGCCTCACAACTCCATATCAAACTGGCTGGAAATTGTGTCTGCCAACACCCCTACTGTGCCCTACTTCATTTGAAACAGACCCAAATCAAGGGCATGTTTAATAAAATGTGCATGATTTGCTCCTATATTTATAATCATAGGTGGTATGCTATAAATATCCCAATTTATTCAGACCAAAGATCTCTATTTGTTTTATACAGTACGTTCAGTAGCATTCATACAAAATCTTGGAAAGCGATCATTTACGTTTGTTTTAGAGTCCATAGTTTTACAAGGCGCAACCGTTGATGGGCACCATTTTGAAACTGTCATTACAGTGTTTACTTTATGACCTCGTTGAAGTCGTCCAATCTCCAGCCTAGTTTCCCCCCAGTGGGCGGGTCTCAGCTGCACCGATTGGCTGCTGCTTGTGTCATCTCACACCACACCGGCCAACCGCCAGAGCTTAGCTTAGCGCTCGCTTCGTTTGAGCTGCACTGCAGATACCTGGAAACGTCATCGTTTTAACACCGTCTGAGGCTGAGGCTAACAGCAACCACAACTTAACACCGTCTGCACGTTAACCAACAGGCCTATCAAAGAAGGTGGCTGTAAGACACATCTGCATCATTACCCACCCACCCCCCCCCCCCGCCCCCACCCCCCCCACCGGCCGGCCGCCATTTTGTTTCAAATTTAAAGTGGCACTGCAGTTGGAATGTGGCTTATTGAGTGCATGTACAACAGACTGGTGAGCTGGGAGAAACAGTGTCTGCGGACTTGCATGTGCTCTGAGGTCCTCACAGTGTGTTTCCTCTGGCTTTGGAGCAGACCGCACGCACGCACACACACACACACACACACACACACACACACACACACGTGTCACTGTGCTGTAGCTGTGTGTGCCTGTGGAGGGGAGTCATCCGGTCGCATGCAGTGCACTCTCATCGCTGTTTAACATGCTGCTGATGCTCGAGGCTGCCCCTTCTGCCACGCTGCACCTGTGCCCACGCCAGTGCTCTGTTTAATGTGTCTGTGTGTGTGTCTGTGTTTCTGTGTGTGAACGTGTGTGTGCCTGTGTGTGTGTGGGTGTGCCTGTGTGTGTGTGTGAACGTGTGTGTGTGTGTGTGAACGTGTGTGTGTGTGTGTGTGTGTGTGTGTGTATGTATGTGTGTGTGTGCCTGTGTGTGTGTGTGTGTGTGTGTGTATGTATGTGTGTGTGTGCCTGTGTGTGTGTGTGTGTGTGTGTGTGTGTATGTATGTGTGTGTGCGTGCCTGCTTGTGTGTGCCTGTGTGTGTATGTGTGTGTGTGTGTGGGTGTGCCTGTGTGTGTATGTGTGTGTTCCAGCCTCGCGCCGGTTGCCTCTGACCCCCTGGGAGAGCAGTGTGGTGAATCGGCTGCTGACCCCGACACACTCCTACCTGGCCCGAAGCAAGAGCGCTGCATCCCTGTCTGGGGAAGCAGGTACCCCACGCGTACACACACACATGCTGACCCCTGCACGTATGCACACACACATACACACACACACACACAGGCACACACACACACACACACACAGGCACACACACACACACACACACACACATACACACATACACACACAGGCACACACACACACACATACACACACAGGCACACACACACAGGCACACACATACACACACACACACACACACACATACACACATACACACGCAGGCACGCACACACACATACATACCCCTGCACGTATGCACACACACACATACAAACACACAAACACACCTGCATGTATGCACACACACTTGATGCACATAGACACACACACGCACACACTCAGACACACACATGCATACACTCACACATGCATACACACAGACACAAGCATGCTCAGTCACTCTCACACACACACACACACACACACGCACACGCACACACATACACACACACACACACACACACACACACACACACACACACCCCTCTCACCGCCTACTCCTGTCAGAGCTGGGCTCAATTCCATTTCAATTCACTCAGTTCAGGAACTTTATGGGCACTGAAAATGCCCATTACTGTCTGTCCTATGAGGATTTTAAAACTAGTGGGTGGAATTTCAGTTGGTTTCTGAAATTGACTGACCTAAAATGAAATTGAACCTCAATTTTCAGCTCGGCTGTAACTTTCCTAGGGTTCGTGATTGTGGTCATTTTGGTATTTTTTTATTTTATTTGGAACAACCCAGCGCTCCTCTTCGCCTGATATCGCAGGCTGCCCGTTTCTTTCGTCTGGCCGTGACTGGTAGCGATCACACCGCACCCAGACAATGCTCCTTTGAGAATGAGCTTGGCCTCGGAGCGCTGTTCTGGGCAGAAACGCTCCTTTAAAATCAGGTCGTCCCATTTTTAGATCGTCCTTCCTCCACCGCTCCTGCTGAACAGCCGTCAGGAAGAGAGTTTTGCCTGCCTTTTAAAGTGTGGGTATGCTAACGGTCAGATTACCCTGCGTTACAGAGACGTTTCGTCAGAAGTTCAAAATGGCGTTTCTAAACGTCAGCTGCGTCCTTTTAAATGAGCAGGTAAATCCGCAATTTACTCCGGAGAATATTATCTGAAGTGAGTTTGTCAATGGACGTCATTAACCTTTCGGTTGACTTTATTTAGCATCGTTATATAATCCTAATACGCTACCCCACTGTGTCGTGAATATGCCACATCATACGAATATGAATTGTCCATATTTGTTTCCGTTAGCAACGCTGACAGAAGTTGCGGGCTTCTGCTGCATCTGTCATCAGCTCATCGTAAAGCGCATGCGCAGACAGGCGTCGAGCCGTTCTGTTTACAGATCCAAATGTTTCAATTTGGCCCCCGTGTCAACGGCCGACAGACAGACCGGTGGAAACGCTTCCCCAGTTCCCCGCTCGCTTTTCCCAGGCTAATGATGACGATACATTAAACTACTGACAGCTCTGATGCAGAGCTACAGCTTTCATTTCAGCGTGTTGTCCATTTACACAGCTGCATATACCGTGTACTGAAGTAATGCAGGTTGAGCATCTTGCTCAAATGTGCAATGACTCTGTCATATTTGGAAGTCGAACCTGAAGATTTTGACCCCAAAGACAGGTTGTGTCGGTTTGATGGATGGATGGATGGATGGATAGATAGATAGATATATTTATATAGTCTCACACTCAAAACGCTTTACAGTGATGAGGGGGAATTCACCTCAACCACCACCAATGTGCAGCACCCACCTGGGTGATGCAACGGCAGCCATTTTGTGCGAGTTTTAAAGGAGTTTCTCTTTGGCCCTGGGAGAGGGTTTTATTTTAATGGCTCTTTTTTTTTTTTTTTTTTGGGATGTCTTTAAAAGACAGGCTTGTGTCTGACCCACTTTGATATAAAAAGGCTGTGCAAGTTGCTCTGCTTAAGTGTCTGCGAAATGCCTTGAAATGTTTTTATTTTATTTTTGCCGTTGTAACATGCCACGGGGGGCCGAGTGTATGGAGGTTTTCATTCCAACCAGCGACTGCCCCTGTTGATTTCAACAAATAACACACCTTCAACCAGAGAGATGGGAACTGATCAGTGAAATCAGCAGGGGTGCAGTGATTGGTTGGTGTGAAAACCTGCAGACTCTGGTTGGGCACCCCTGGTGTAAATACTGAGAGAAAACGCTGCAGTGCTGATGATCTCTGGCTCTGGGGAGCTGGGAGTTTCTCCACAGCCTGGCTGAAGACGCTGGCTCTTATTTAAACATGTTTTTGTTTCTGCTTGGCTGGCACCGGCATGGCTTCATTTCTGCGTTAACACACCGTGCGGATGGATGCCGCGGTCACGCTCTTTTCTCGCTGTGTTGCTGGCTCCTTCGTTGATCTGAATTACTCACGTGTCTGAAACAAATCAACTGCAGTTACTCAGTCATCACTGGTACTTACCCCCCGAACTGTGGGAGTTTGACACGGATCGGACAGTGCGGTGCTGTTTGTCCTGGTCAGCAAATTTATCTAAAAGTCATTTCAACCTGAAAATTAATCTGGAATTGAATTGATATTCATCTGGAGGCGTCTCGGCTGAACCGTTTCCAAACGTTATTTTACTTCTTATATTCATATTTAGTTTGGAACGTGACCCCATGATTTTCACACCCTTAACTCAGATTTAACTGGGTTAACTGGGTTCGTCTGGGTTAATCGCGTGCCTGAGTCGTTTCGATCAGTGATGACTGCAGTCGCCACGTCTCTTGCTCGGAGTAGCGGGTCTAATAGACGCTTTCTCTTCTCTTTTTTTTCCCCTCTCCTCTCCTCTCCTCTCCTCTCTTCCCTCCTTCCATTGTCACGCTTCTCCTCCGCGCCTCCTCCTCCTCTCCGCGCCTCCTCCTCCCGCGGTAACGCTCGCCGGCCGCTCGGCTGCGTAGTCATCCCCGTTTGTCCTCGCTCAGCCTCCTGTCACCCCGGGACCTCCACGTCCTTCAGGACCCTGCAGTGCCGGAACGGCGAGAGGCCCAGAGCGGCGCTCTCCAGCCTGGACAGCGTGCACCGCCGCCGGAGCGCCAACCCCCCCACGGTACGGAGCCGGGCCAAACCCGGGCCAAACCCGGGCCACACCTGGGCCACACCCGGGCCACACCCGGGCCACACCTGGGCCAAACCTGGGCCACACCTGGGCCAAACCCGGGCCAAACCCCGGGCCAAACCCGGGCCAAACCCGGGCCACACCTGGGCCAAACCTGGGCCAGATTTCTGTGTTTTACTGAGCGTGCCTGGTGTATTAGATCCTATGCGATACTCTCAGATAAACTCAGATATTCTCAGTGGAAACCCTGCCTTCTGGGCCTCTTGGTTGGCTCAGTGGCACCAGGCGAGATCAATCGAGCACAGAAAAGTATTCGAAACCGAAGCAATTAAGTAACTGACCTAGGTCTGATCAGTCCATATCAGGTCATAGGTCACCTGTGCCATCGGTGTATCTATGTGTGGACATAGAGCTGATTATGGCTCTATGGTAGGCCATCTTAGTCTAGTGTTGATTATGTCTCTATGGTAGGCTGTCAATCACTGGTTATGGCTCTATGGTAGGCCAACTTAGTCTACAGTTGATTATGTCTCTATGATTGGCTGTGTCAGTCTTGTGCTGATTATGGCTCTATGGTTGGCCATCTCAGTCTAGTGCTGGTTATGGCTCTATGGTAGGCTGTCTTGTAGTGTGTGTGGTTGATGTTTATTGTGTGTCTGTGTTTCTCTTTGAGCTGTAGCCTACAGACCTTTAGCTGTGGGGCCTCCTGGCTGGCCCTCCTTTGCCATAGTATCTCCACGTGGCCATTAAAATAAAGGTTAAAGTAGATTGAATAAGAAAAATCTGTTTTACAGGAAGGGTATTTTGTTTTACTGTGGGTTGTTTAAGAGACGCTCTTTTCCAGAGAGCCTTACAGAAGTGCACCATAAAAAGTTAGGTAAAGATCAGCACACCCATTGTCAGGACATGAACCTACAGCGGGGCTCTGAGTTATATAAGACATAGAGCTTTAATTTTCAAATAGAAGTGTTAAATGCAGCACGTCGTACATCATCTGAAATGCACCAGTAAAACTGTCTGATGTCACCTTGCAGAGGTATGGGGATGGGAGGATAATCCATCAGGCGGCCATTTTGTGGTTTGTGCATCATGGAGCAGCTGAATCTATATCTGAAGCCCTTTTTAAAAGCTATTTTTGTGGAAGTCTGTGCTCTTTAAAATGGGTCGAGAGGACCCAGAGTGTGTCCAGGGGCCGGTAAGGATTTGGGAATCTGCAGGGTAGGGCTGATTTGGGCTAATCCTGTTTGTTAATGACTGGGACATTGGTGTGTTCTGGGGGTAGGGGTGGAGATGGAGGTGGGGTTAGATTACCCGGCGGTGTTATTAGTCTAATTAGTTGGTCTGTCTCCTTCATTTGGCACGCAAGGGTGACTTGTGTTGCGTTTCATAACGCACACAGTCTCAGATGCTTAGATGTGTTAAGAGATGTCCAGCTTTTTTCTCATTCAAAACAGTCTTTTTCTAAATTAGTTCATTCAAGTTTATGGCAAATGACTGTTTTTTTTTCTTATTCCAGTTAATGGCCAAAAATGGCCTCTCTATATTTCCTCAGATATTCTGAGGGCCAGTTCCACAGACACAGATTAAGAGAGATTCTCCACACAAAACTCATTTTAGTCCAGGACTAGGCTTAATCTGTGTCTGGGAAACCGGCCTTAAGTGTTTGGCTCAAACGTATTTTCCCTCTCAAGATAGTGTGGTTGATTTCACAATTAATGTGAGCTCAGGTCATCTGTTCCACACTGAAAGAGCTCTGTGTTTTCCTCCTCTTTGTGCCCTCTGAGGGCAGTCTGTCTCCATGCAAAACGCGAAGCGGCTCTTTGCTCGACAGGGGCCGCCCCGAACGTTACACCGGCTCCTCCTCACAGGTTGTTGTTTTTGTGATTAATTAAGGGGAACAAACGAGACAAAGACTACGTGCGGAAGTCTTGGAGCAATCTCTCTGTCGCTCCCCCTGTCGACGTGAAGAGGTCGTGGTGTCCTGGCAACCAGAAGAGCAGAGCGACACTGCCCTCTCCAGTGCGGTATGGGAACTGCAGGCGTTCGAGGAGAGAGGAGTCTTTCTTCCTCTCATAGAAGTCAGTGTGTGCTTGTTAGGGGCCCAGTATTTGTTTTTTATAGGATTATGCCAACGTGCCCAATCAGTTTCCTGAGTCCCACTGTGGTGAGATACCATCTCATTAGGTTTCCTGCAGTTGTCATGGTCCAAATGTGAAGCTTCAGTCTCTAAATACATGGATAATTACCATATAATCCTGCTGAAAAAGTTGCCCCAAAATAGTTTAATGAGTAAATGCAATTGTTTGTTCAGTCTGCATATGGTAATTGGGTGGTATTTATACATATATTGTCATTTACTCCTGCTTCTGCCTCTGCTAATAATAATATTATTCATAAAATCATAAAATAATGATTATGAAAAAATACAATAGTGAATGCTTCTTATAATTGTCACTCGATAATACATCTTGTTACTCTGTACAGCATCTTTGTGACAGTCTATAAAAAGCTCTATAGACATAAAATTGAATTGAATAATCTCTTAAATCATCTCGTAAGAGTCCTCTGCTGATTGGAGGTTTTTGCTAAATTCCTGCCTAATGATTGGTCCGTTTCCCCTGTCCCAGAGCCAATCACAAGGCAGCCCCACGGCCCCCCACCCCAAAGCGGGTGAGGTCCCCGCCCCCTCCCCAGGCCCCGCCCACCAGGGAGGAGCCTAGCTCTCCCGGCCGGCCCCTGTCTCCCGGCAACGTGCGGCCGGTGAGGGCGGAGCCACAGGGGGAGGAGCTTGCAACCCCAGGGAAATCGAACCGCAAAGCAGAGACCCCAGCGCCATCGAGAGATCCGCCCAGCGGTGAGTCCCGTGCAGACTCTACTGCCATAGCGACCAAAAATGTACAAATGCAATGCTCTCCCAGGGGCTGGTGAAAATTTTCTTTCAGCTCTGTTTATTTATGAAATTAGATGAATTTCAGTTTATCGATTTGAAATGTCATCCTAGAACATTATGTTCTTTTTTTTTTTTGAGTGCATGAATTGAATTGCAGTTCTTTTTCTAAATTGCCTTCTGTCATGAGCAAAAAAAGACCAGTGGACCAGTATTGATCTCAGATCACAGCTGATAATAAATAACGCCAATGGGAACCTAATCCTCCCACACTTACTGGAACACACTTCATGAATATTCAGTACAGACCCTGAGGTCCCTCAGTAGGTAGCTCATGGGCAGGATTTGGGATACATAATAACATTCCCAAAAGCATATTATTTTCTTTATCCATACGTGCATTCAAGATGGCTGTGTTTGCTGTGAACAGTTACTGCAGAATTTTTTGAACAATAAACTAAAATGAACATTCCGTTTAGTTTGTTGCCAGCGCCTTAAGTTTTTAATAAAAATGGAAGCGACTAAACAGAGGGTAATTTTTTCTGATGATGGTCCTGACATTAATTATATTATATACACTCCGTACTGTAATTAAGCGCAGTGAGTTGTAACCGCCAAATAATTGTCAACTCGTTTGCTGGGTGTCTTCCTTGTTGGCAACCATTTTGTTCACCACACACAACCTCTTGCTAGGTAACATTAGCTAACGTTTATGGCGGACATAAAAAAAGTTTGAATATGTTGGTGAACGTTAGCCGTCTTGAACACGTCTCCTCTCTATAATCAACCTTTCCCCTTTCCGGAGTAATAGAGATATTTGCGAGCTTCAGTCTTTCAGTTCATTTTCACTGTTACTCAACGTCAGGTGGCCGCTGTTTACGTTTACCATTGAAAGTAACGGTATGACTCCTCCTTTCCTCGCAGACTCCTCCCCTCCCTCCGTGGCCACGCCCCCCGGCGCGGGGAGGCTGTCGGCCGGGACCACGGACCCCGAGGAGGCGACCCGTCTGCTGGCGGAGAAGAGGAGGCAGGCGCGCGAGCAGAGAGAGAGGGAGGAGGAGGAGAGGAGGCTCAGGGAGGAGACAGAGAGGTGAGACCCCCCCCCTCCCGCTCCTGTTAGACAACAGCAGCACACTGGCGTCCATTTTACTGGGGTACAGAGTAGCAGCGTGGTACATAAGGTGTTTCTGAGTAGGTTGATGTAGGCTCTTTGTGGGTGTGGCTCAATAATTGGACCTAGGCCAGGAGTAGCCAACCCTGTTCCTGGAGAAACATACTACCATCGTGTATGTTTACACTCCAACCCTAATTTGGCTAACCTGACTCCGCTAATTAGCAGCTCCACAATGTATCTAGCTGTTGTATGAGGTGTTGCTTTGTTAGGGTTGGAGTGAAGACCTACAGGACGGTAGATCTCCAGGAACAGGGTTGGGCAGCCCTGCTCTAGCTGTTGAATGAGAGGTGATTTGTTACGGTTGGAGTGAAATCCTACAGGACGGTCTACAGATCTAGATGGAGGAGATGGCGCGCAGGCTCTAGGTGTGACTCAGTAGGTGTGTGTGGCTCAGTGTGTGTGTGTGTGTGTGTGTCGGTCGCAGGAGAGGACGGGAGCAGATGGCACGCAGGCTCTAGGTGTGGCTCAGTGTGTGTGTGGCTCAGCGTGTGTGTGTTTGTCGGTCGCAGGAGAGGACGGGAGGAGATGGCGCGCAGGAAGGCGGAGGAGAGAGCCCGGCGGGAGGAGGAGGCGCAGCACCTGGCGGAGGAGAGGAGGAAGAGGGAGGAGGAGGAGAAGCTGGCCGAGGAGGAGAGACTGCAGCGGGAGAGAGAGGAGGCCGAGCGGCTGCAGAGACAGGTCAGAGAGAGGGGCTTCATCAGGACCGCAACGCCACCGTCATACTGTCAGGACCGTAACGCCACCGTCATACTGTCAGGACCGTAACGCCACCGTCATACAGTCAGGACCGCAACGCCACCGTCATACAGTCACAGTCAGGACCACAACGCCACCATCATACTGTCACAGTCAGGACCGCAACGCCACCGTCATACAGTCACAGTCAGGACCACAACGCCACCGTCATACAGTCAGGACCGCAACGCCACCGTCATACAGTCAGGACCGCAACGCCACCGTCATACTGTCACAGTCAGGACCGCAACGCCACCGTCATACTGTCAGGACCGTAACGCCACCGTCATACAGTCAGGACCGTAACGCCACCGTCATACAGTCAGGACCGCAACGCCACCGTCATACTGTCAGGACCGTAACGCCACCGTCATACAGTCAGGACCGCAACGCCACCGTCATACTGTCAGGACCGTAACGCCACCGTCATACAGTCAGGACCGCAACGCCACCGTCATACTGTCAGGACCGTAACGCCACCGTCATACAGTCAGGACCGCAACGCCACCGTCATACTGTCAGGACCGTAACGCCACCGTCATACTGTCAGGACCGCAACGCCACCGTCATACTGTCAGGACCGTAACGCCACCGTCATACAGTCAGGACCGTAACGCCACCGTCATACTGTCACTATAGTCACAGTCAGGACCGTAATGCCACCGTCATACTGTCACCATAGTCACAGTCAGGACCGTAACGCCACCGTCATACTGTCAGGACCGTAACGCCACCGTCATACAGTCAGGACCGTAACGCCACCATCATACTGTCACCGTAGTCACAGTCAGGACCGTAATGCCACCGTCATACTGTCACCATAGTCACAGTCAGGACCGTAACGCCACCGTCATACTGTCAGGACCGTAACGCCACCGTCATACAGTCAGGACCGTAACGCCACCATCATACTGTCACCATAGTCACAGTCAGGACCGTAATGCCACCGTCATACTGTCACCATAGTCACAGTCAGGACCGTAACGCCACCGTCATACTGTCAGGACCGTAACGCCACCGTCATACTGTCAGGACCGTAACGCCACCATCATACTGTCACCATAGTCACAGTCAGGACCGTAATGCCACCGTCATACTGTCACCATAGTCACAGTCAGGACCGTAACGCCACCGTCATACTGTCAGGACCGTAACGCCACCGTCATACTGTCAGGACCGTAACGCCACCGTCATACTGTCAGGACCGTAACGCCACCGTCATACTGTCAGGACCGTAACGCCACCGTCATACTGTCACTATAGTCACAGTCAGGACCGTAACGCCACCGTCATACTGTCACCATAGTCACAGTCAGGACCGTAATGCCACCATCATACTGTCACCATCATACAGTCACCATAGTCACAGTCAGGACCGTAACGCCACCATCATACAGCCACCATCATACAGTCACCATAGTCACAGTTAGGACCATAACAGTCACCATCATACAGTCACCATAGTCACAGTTAGGACCGTAAAAGTCACCATAGTCACAGTCAGGACCGTAACAGCCACCATCATACAGTCACCAGCATACAGTCACCATAGTCACAGTCAGTGCTGTAATAGTCACCACAGTCACAGTCACTATAGTCACAGTTAGGACCGTAACAGTCACCATCATAGTCACCATAGTCACAGTCGGTGCTGTAACAGTCACCACAGTCACCAGTGAGCAGGACTGCGTAGTCTCTGTGTTGATCAGCGGGGCGGTCGGGTTTCTGCAGAAAGAGGAAGAGGAGGCTCGCCAGCGGGAGGAGGACGAGCGGCTGAGGCTGGAGAGAGAGAAGCACTTCCAGAAAGAGGAGGCGGAGCGACTGGAGAGGAAGAAGGTGGGTGTGACAGCTACGTAACCATGGTGAGGGAGGGCGGGGCCTGGAGCGCACATTCCACAGAGCATCAGCCTCGTCACAGACTCCCCTCCAATCACAGAGGTGGGAGGTTCAGATTATTTGTGCTTGTATCTGGACGTTTCCTGGAGTTACATTGATGTTGGTTGTAAAGTAGCAGTGGATAACTGCTAATTCCTCGGAATTAATAAAAAAGGACGAGAGAAAAAACAGCTAGTAATCACGGTTTGGCTACCATAAATAACAAAAAATACCATGACGTGAAAGGATTATGTTTCATAATTGATTTTTCGTCTGCAGCGTCTGGAGGAGATCATGAAGCGGACTCGGCGGTCGGAACCAGCAGAGAAGGTATGGAGCTGTAACCACGGCAACGCGGCTCACAGCACAGCAACACTTTCAGTGCGTCGCCAGTCACTCAAAACGCGTGGAGCCGTCAATCAAACCAACCGTATATTCATTCATAAAAACAAGTTGCTGATGATTAGCTTGATGATTCGCCCCTTTTCTGAGGTCAATGAGGAACACAGTAACTGCCCACCTCCAGATTATGTCAGCTGCATTTTTATTTATTTATTAATTTTTCTTTTTTTTTCTTTTTTTTTCAGAAATCTGTTCCGCACAGGAACGGAGAGTTCTCTGAGCCGAAAGCGGAGGTAACAGGTGCGTCACTCCCGCGTCTCATTCTCCTCAGTCGCCTCACCAAAATATTGGTTTCGATTTTTGAGGCTGTCGTTAATTAAAACACGATGCACCCGTCACCGCCTCATGGGAACGTGGAGCCCGATCTCACCTGTATCCTCACCTGTATCCTCACCTGTACCCTCACCTGTACCCTCACCTGTACCCTCACCTGTATCCTCACCTGTACCCTCACCTGTATCCTCACCTGTACCCTCACCTGTATCCTCACCTGTATCCTCACCTGTTTGTGTGCCACGCCCGTGCAGCCCCGCCCCCACAGCCCACCCCGCCCTCTGTGACCGTGACCGAGGAGGACCAGGACCTGGAGGACCAGGACCTGGAGGACCAGGACCAGGACCTGGAGCACGTTGACCGAAACGGACACAGATACGCCGGGGGCTACGCTCCCGCACTGCCCACCATCGCTGAGAGGTGAGGCCCTGTTCACTTACACCTCTACCGTCCTCACTGGAGCACAGAATAAAACACGGATGGTATTCTGTGGTTTATACAATGAAAAGAAATAAATCACCACACACTCCACATTTGGCCCTTTAAATTGAAATGCTGTCTCGTATCCTGGATTACATCTCTGTAACTAAAGGCAATTCTAACAGATAAATGATATAATTGGTCAATCGATCTGAAGAAATAGTATGCTGAAGTATACCGTAAGTACACAATAATATACAAACGTTAAGAATACATAAAGTATAATTAAGGTTAATAGGCTTAGTTAGTCTGCCATTTATTCACATGGGAATAGCTGGCATGTGGTGGTCATGACAACAAAAAAATAATAAAACAAAACAAGAAAGGTCATACAGTGGTCGCTTCTCCCAGTGTGAACATGGACATTTCCAGTGGTCACTAGGGAAAGTTTGTTCTCGATTTTCCTGAGTCACTTCTCTACCGCCTGGAACCCACAGAGAGCTGTAATGCCTTTTAATTGATGACTGATGAAAAGATTTTACGTTCTTCTGGATAAGAGCGTCTGCTAAATGCCTGTAATGTAATGTAATGTAAATGATAAAACTTCCGAGAAATGTAAGTATTTATTTGACTGTCAATGTGGATAGGAACAGAGGAGGATGTCATTCTGATTTGAGTATCTCAGGGAAGACATTTATTCTAGATCAGTGTTCAACTACAATCCTCGGGACCCACTTGCCAGAAGGTTTTTGTTGTAACCAGGAACTCACACACCTGACTGAACTAATCACGGCCATTCTTTTGTGGTTTGATTGCTTCAGTCTTTAAACATAATAGGTGTGGGAGTTTGGCCACAACAGAAACCTTCTGGCAGGCGGGTCCTGAGGACTGGAGTTGAGAAACACTGTTCTCGAGTGTAGCTACATTGTTCTTATTGCTCTGCATCGAGAATCCAGAGACCGTAATGATGTATCCTCCCCCCACCCCTGCAGCACCTCCTCGCCCGAGGCCCGCCCCAGAGAGAACGGGGTCCCGGAGCCGGGCCTTGACGAGGCGTTCGAGGAGGTGATCTCCCTGCCCGTGGGCGCCAGGCTGGTCCGGCTGGAGGACGATGACCTCATCCCCGTGGTGGCGTTCCGGGAGAACGGCTCGCTCCGGCCCCTGGCCAGCGTGGAGGACGTGCAGGCGCGCCAGAGAGCCGGTCGGTGATGGCGACCGTTAACCGCTCGCGTTTTGTGCCGTTACACCGGGGCTGTCAACCTCAGGCCTGGGGGGGGGCCCGCAGTGCATGCTGGTATTTGTAGTTTCCGTTCAGTAAGCAGCCCAACCTAGGGTGTGTTAGTAACAAGGTGTGTGGACAGTTTAGCCAATCAGTTCGCTGACACTGCGGCCTTCCAGGACTGGAGGCTGAGGCCCCCACGTGCTACACCAGTATGTCACCCACAGGTCTGAGGCCCACGAGTGGCCCTTCCTGGTCATTTCTCCACTTGCATCAGGATTGTCCAGTCTTATCCGAGAAGGTCTGGCGTGGGTGCAGGTTTTTGTTTTAAGCCCGGCACTGAGACACCTGAGTGTACCATGATTAGTTCATTAGTTGAGTCGGTTGTTAAAAGTGCTGGGCTTTAAACCTAAAACCTAAATCCACACTGGCCCTTCTTGGACAACTCACTTACATTGTCCATTGGTCATTCATTGATTGTCATACCTTTTTAAAAGACACGCAGCTTGACTGGAAAAATTCAAATAAATAAATAAATAAATGCACTTATTTACTGAGCAGTTATCAAATGACATCTCATAACTTGAAACCACAGGAACAGTGTATACTGCTACATGCGTGCTGCACAACCAAACACTTACCCAGAGTTTTATTTCTTCATAGAGCCACCCTAGGTGCCTTGTAGGTAAGCAGTTCATTGGCATTCCTGTACAGGTGGGTGAGATTCTGAGCTTTGCGAGATTTAAAGATCAAACAATGTATTCAATCAAAATAGAAGAAGACCAAAATCTGGAGGCGAACTCACTAGAACTAACACAATTCAGATTTCATCCAATCATTAACTCCATTCATACAGTTATCCAATTGAAATAGAATGTGACCAGTTGCAGAAAGAAATGCTAATTCTCTGTTTTTATTTTTTTAATTTCAGATGTTATCTGAGAACGTCTACTGAAGGAGCTGGACAGCTATTCTAAGACTACCCCCCTCCCCTTGAGAACGAGGCAGCCATTCCTTAAACTGGCACTTTTGAGAGGACACTTGAAAACTTTTTTGTTTTTTTTCTGTTGACGAGACTTTATAACTAACCCAAATTTCGGTAGTCAAGGAGACCATCCGTCTCCAGCTGATTGCGCTTCCGTGTGCTTTTTGTGTTTAGACGACTTTCCCCACTTCGCTCCCAACGAAACTGGCCACAGGAGACGAACGTTTTGTTTTGTGATCACGCTTGGCGGCTGGGAATACTTTTTCTTTCCTTTTTTTTTTTGGGTGTTACTACTTACTGTACTTTGAAATCAGCTGTCGCGTCCTCTTATCTAATACTTGAATTGCTCTTCACTGTAGACATAGCGCGCGATGAATGAAGTAGCCTACTGTAATAAGCCTAGCGGTGAAGGCATACCGAAGATACACTGGAAGAAAACACCGCTTTTCTATCCGTAAACCAAGAATAGTGCGCACACTGCTGATTTCACATAGTTTTTAAAATCTCTGTAAAACCTAAATAGTTGATATATTCTTTTTTTTTTAAGATTTCAGCTTTAAACCCCCCATCACCCCATTTAGGAGGTCCTCGCTTGCGTCGTAAGAAGCAGCTGGTCAAATGAAAGATTGAAAGCTCCGAAGTACTTAAGATTCCAGTCATTTTAATATAATTTCAAATGTGTATAGTATAAGGAAAAGTGTAATGAAACACTATGTTGAGCTTCTGTTGAATTTCTGTTAAGTTCTGTTTCCTGATTCCAACTTCCCGCATTTCAAACTTTCGTCTGAAAAGCAGCTCCTTACCAAGTAGCTTATCTGTAATAAGGGGCGGTGGTCTTTATTGCTTTGGCAAGGCAGCCAAATGCATTAAGCGTAACCCAAATTTTCTGTATGATTGTGGAATTAAAATAACATGATCTAACAGATTTTTGATATGTTCAAAAAATAATAATAATTTGAATTTAAATTTTGTTTCACGCTGCTATTTAGTAACTTTTCCTTTGCCTTACTGGATCATGGGAGTATGAGATTTGAATGATTTGTGAAAGTCAACACTTTAGCTCGTTTAAGAGCACGCAACTTACAATGGACATGGAGTTTGAGGAACGAAAATATATTGCATTCCTGGAAAAAAAAATGTGACTTTCACATAGCTACTTTCTTCAGGCTCATAATTAGTTTTTGGCAACACTTGAACCGTTTTAATTTCTCTTTTCCCAACACTTAGCATCCGCTGCTGCTGAAGCAGGGTTCTGCAGTTCTACACCGGTTCTACACCAGAGTAGCTGCCGGCACGCTGAACCTTCTTTGTACGGAACACGGAAGACTGGTACAGCACATTGCTGGTACCTTGAATTTGAGACGTTAAAACATTTATGCAGGGATCACTTCCTCTTACAGTGAAGTATGCAGAGGTACGATGCACATAAATAAATATATGAAGACTTCTCTCCCGCGCTCAGATACTGTATGTGTGCCTGAGGGAGCAACAGAGAAAGACAGAAATGTGTATATTTCATTAAACCTGATGACAAAGCTTTGAACACAAAGGGGGAAATATTGGATTCTGTTCGCTGTAAAGATGGGAGGATCACAGAAACCATTCGGTGGGGTATTTTTTTTTTTTTTGGTACCAAACTGCGCCGGGATTCTTGGAGGTGGTTCCATCTTGTGTTTCCTCCTGCTGCACTCCTATCCAGGTCCATAGAGATTCCATTTAATGAGACCTTTCTGTCAATATATAAATAAAAAAATTAAATAAATTTAAAAAAAACGTTGTAGTTTTCAACCATTCGATCTGTATAGCATGTAAAGAAACACAATAAATTTTGTTTGGAAAAACCCAAAACTTGTCTGAACCTTTCCTGTCCACACCCTTGTTGGCATTTCTTGTTCAATTTTACAGCTGCAAGACATAGTGAAAGCAAACTGTACGCAATGGGCTAGTTTCATCGACACAGATTAACCTTAGTCCTCGTCTAAATTTTGTATGGAGAATGTCCATTCAAAATATTATTTAATCTGGCATTCGGCTTAATCTGTGTCTGTGAAACGAGTCCATTGCGTTCAGTTTGAATTGAGCCGCAGTGTAGATGCTATGGTGGTGATGCAGCTGCTTCCAAACGCTCCAGGTTTGTGAGCTATGACGATACGAGCATTTGCTAAATTAATATAACTGACCATGGCATCCGTTCATGGCCACAGTCTGCCCATGCTTCTCATAGATACGTCCAGCAGGATACCACACAATGCCACAAAGCGTACGTCATCTTAAACTGGTTCCGTGAACATGACAGTCACCAGGTCTCAATCCAATAGAATAATTTTGGGATGTGGTGGAACGGGAGATTCGCAGCACGAATGCGCAACTGATAAAATCCGCAGTAACTGATGCCATCATGTCAACATGTCCAGAATATCTAAGGAATGCTCCCAGGACCTATTTTGGGGGCAAAGGGAGGTTCGACCAGAGGAATAAAAATGTGTACCTAATAAAGCAGTCTATACCTAGGGCACAGGTGCAGTCTTTAGCCATAATGTATCATATAACATTTTCAAATATGTGCATTTGCTGTATTTACTTTTGAATATATCAATTCATAATAAATGCATACACTGAAACTCGACTGGATTTTCAACATTACATAATTTGCTACGTGCTTATACTTAATACTTTTATATTCGTGGTGGCAATATTATTTGTCTGCTTGCGGTACTTCCGATAAGAACCAGGGTATGTTAATATGAGCTTGTCGAAGTAGCAGGAGGTATAATGTGCACACTCGGATTGAATTTTGAATCTCTGAATTATTAATATGACCTTTTTGGAAAGGTTCCATACAATGTATTTATACATTTGTATTTAATCAGTCAAGCGCAACAGAGGCCACAGGGCAGAACGATCTTGCTGCTTGTTTACGGTTCCCGCCGTCTGATATGGAAAGCGCATGATTGGAATTTCTGTCCAAGTGATAAGACTGACACAGAAAAACAATGCGCGACTGGTATCCAATGTTTAAATGAATAACTATGGCGTACCAGCGCGCCTCATACCTCGCTCCTGCCACGTATTATTCACAATGTGGCAATAGATGAGTTAACTTTCAACTTGTCATCTGGGTCAAAGTTAGGCATTGATCAAGACAACTACGCACGCAAAATACCTTTGAGTACAGTGATCTGCGCATGTATGATAGCAGCTCCGTGTGTACTGTCTAATATGGGCCTGTGGCCCCCGGTCAGTGCATATCTGCATATACCCAAAATATCAAGTGTACAGGAGCTTCACTGTTCTTGGAAAGCTAGGAATGTCAGCGCACTTCAACCGAAGAAATTGTGGTACATCCTCCGATCAGGAGGTGGCAGAAAAGCATTGAATTCACGATCAATAGACTTTTAAAATATAATCCATACTAAAATAATATGGACATTTGCTTAACATTTTAAGCTGTCAGATCTGACAAATAAACTACTACACTTATATATCTCGATGACTACATCGTAACTGCAACTTCGTTTATTAGAATATAATTCTATACAAACCGGAACTTCTTTTCTGAAACAGGAAAAACAAAAGAGTGCGTAGTCTTTCCCATGGTTAATAAGCTCTGTTTTTTTTCTATTTTTTTTGTGTAATGCGCCGTACCCTTTAACCGTGGACTTCTCGCAGATAACGGAGAAAAATACCGAAAAGTAAATACAGGGGTGAATGGATCCAAACCGGAGAAGAATAGACAGATGAACACGACAGATATTGCACAAGCTTTGCAAATAGTATATACGGTAATACAAATGTGTCGTTTTTATGTTTTCCCTCCTCATGCACTATTTAATTTAACGACAGAGGCGACTATTTGACAGCTAACATGAATTTATTATCGCTACCTGCCGTCCGGTTTGTTTACGCTGTTTAGCTTAGCTATGCAGTAGGCTGCCTAACGCTACCTAGCACGCATAATTTCGATTCAGGTTACAGTTGACTTGTCGCTAGATAGCAAGGAAAGGGAATTATATCCGTAACGTTAGACTACAGTAAACGAAATGACAAATATTTAGGTAAGATTGCAAGCAGCTTCTAAAGAATGTCGAAATACCGACAAGATGGTGTGTTATTGCTGATGGTCATCTTCTAGTTAATCAAATTCGTTTTATACACTTGGCTGACAATCATTAGCTAATCGGCTTGTGTTAAAACATAAGTATAATCTTGTGGCTGCCTAGGCTAGCTAGGTGTACTGTTGTTCATCGGCCTCAATCAGCTGGCCAGATCACAGTGGGCGTGTCGAAACAGTCTAGTCTACAATGTGTCTGAACATGAATTCAAATCATATTCTCATTAATATGTTGTTATTATTTTAATATTATCCATACAATTATTCTGGAGAATGTTGTCGTGTATTATGCTCTTTTAGGTTGGAAGAACCTGAGGCAATGGTGCGGTCAAAATCCCGCACGCACTCATCGAGATCACGGTCTAGATCTCAGTCCAGATCTCGGTCCAGAACGAGGTCCAGGTCTAGGTCCAGGACGCGATCGAGGAAGAAGAGGTACAGGTGAGTTATGCGCCGAGGAAGCAGCGAAACAAAATGTCCTCCCTTTGTTTTCCAAACTGCCGACTTTGAAAGGAATTGATTGATAGACGTTCTTTATTAAACTTTGATTGCAGACTGGCGCACTAGTAAGGATGATTGAGCGTTCCTTAAATTATTTACATTATTTGAAGGCTGTTTTTTTCTTCTTTGTTGGTTTTAGCTTTCGCCAGCCATAAATAATATATCCAGAGACTTTTAAAGCTTGAATGGTCATTTATTTTCTTTTTTTTAGGCACAACAAATTCTCTCTGCTTTTCATTTGCAGTTCCCGGTCTCGCTCCAGGTCGTACTCTCGGTCGCGGAGTCGAGATCGGAACTACCCGCGGGAATACCGGCGGGATTACCGTGGCAACCGGGGGATGAGGCGGCCCTACGGGTTCCGAGGCCGCGGGCGGGGCTTCTACCCGGGGGGCGGGCGCTTCCAGCACCGGGGCGGGTTCCGGCCGAACTGGCACAACCGGCGCTACTCCCACAGCCCCCGGAGGGAGCGCTCACGCTCACGCACCCCCAAACGCAGGTCCCCGTCCCAGCGGTCCCGCAGCCAATCGAGACGCTCGTCTGGGTCACGTGACTCCTCCGGCTCCTCCTCCTCCTCCTCCCACAGCAGCCCCTCCCCCACCTCCGCCAGGAGGCGGCCCCCCCAGGAGAAGTCTGGGGAGGGTGGAGAGGGGCCGGGGGGAGGGGAGGGGAACGGCGAACGCCCGACGGTTAAGTCCGAGCTGAAAAGGCCCGTCCTCGTCTCCGACGGATGGGTCGGCATTTCGGCCTACGATGACGGTAGCCCATCCCCTTCCTCCGCCCTTCCTGGCCCAAGCTCCTCCCACCCCGCCTCCTCTGTCCAACCGCACAGCCCTGGCTCCGCCCCCGGGGTGTATAGCCCCGCCCACAGCGCTCAGGGGCGGAGCCCTGGGCAGGTATTCTCTGCCCCCACTGGCAGCAGGGGAGGTTTGCGGAACAAGCAGGATGTGCAAAAAACTGGCAGGTTTTTCAAAAGGTGAGTACAGCTTCTGTGCAGGCCTGGAGAAATACCAGCCAAAGTACTGATACCTAGGTTTGTTGTGAGTACCTGAAATCAATGCTAATGCATTTTATAATGCATAGATCATGAGGGGTTTTTTGGGTTGAAGCCTTTAGGTTACTTGTCTACAGTAAATTCGAAGTGCTGTGATGCAGTGGGAGTCTTCTGTGGGTACACAGTGAGTCCATTAGGATCGTGGTTCCCAAACACCAGCAACATGGCCACCAGTCCCCAGCAGTTATGGTCAGTCATAATGAAGTGCATTATGTTGTTGACTTCACAATGTGCAGGGATCCCTGAGACTTTAAGACTCCATTACATTACATTACATTAATGGCATTTGTCAGACGCTCTTATCCAGAGCGATGTACAGTTGATTAGACTAAGCAGGAGATAATTGTCCCCTGGAGCAGTGCAGGGTTAAGGGTCTCGCTCAAGGGCCCAACGGCTGTGCGGATCTTATTGTGGCTACACCGGGGATCGAACCGATGACCTTGCGGGTGCCAGTCATGCACCTTAACCACTACGCTACAGGCCGCCCCGTTACTCCACAGGGTGAAAATGTGTGTGAACCGCTGGATTAGGGTGTGTAAAACGAGCCGCGTCTCCCCGTGTTTCAGGTTCGTGGAGGAGGAGGGTGACAGGGGCCCGGCCCTCCAGGACAGGGGGGCGGCCGTGTGGGTCAGCGAGGGGACGAAGGAGAGCTTGCAGGCGAAGGGGGGCTGGGGGGCGGCGGAGGGCGAGAAGGGGGTCAAAACCAAAAAGGAGTCGGTGCCCTTCCTCGGGGACTCTCCGGCACAGCCGGGGGAGGAAGAGGAGGATGAGGAGGAAGACGAATCCCAGGCCTACAGGCAGCCGTATAAGTTCAGGCTGTCCGGCCAATCGGAGCCCGTGAAGACCTACCTCGGGGAGGCCCAGTGGATGGCGGAAAACCAGGAGGAAAGTGGGCGGTATAAGAGTAAGGTTCTGAAGGCGGGGAGGGAGGGGGCGGGGGGTTGCCAGTTTAAAGACCCGGGTTTTGTGCTGAAGAGGGCGGGGGCGGAGGGCCACGCGGAGGAGGGCCCGGGGGCGGACAGGCGCGGCAGGCGTGAGGATGCCACGCCCACCACCTCGTGGCACGCGAAGGAGCTCGTTACCCAGGGTCCTTTGCTGCAGAAGGTGGTGGACGTGAGGGACGAGGCCGAGGCTCCCGGCCCCGAGGTCAAAGTGAAACTGGGGGCCAAGGCTTTCGACAACGTCAGGTAAGCACTGCTGCCACTTGTTAAGATTATGGAGTGAAGTTTCTCTCTGCTATTTTTGTGTGTGCGCGTTGCCTTGTTTACTCATGTGTGTGGGCATCTAAATATGTACATGTGCACAATCTGTGTGTGTGTGTGGGCGTGCGTGTGCGTATGTGTATGTGTGTGTGTGTGCGTGTGTGTGTGCGTGTGTATGTATGTATGTGCGTGCGTGCGTGTGTGTGTGTGTGTGTGTGCGTGTGTATGTATGTATGTATGTGCGTGCGTGTGTGCGTGCGTGCGTGCGTGCGTGTGTGTGTGTGTGTGTGTGTGTGTGTATGTGCGTGCGTGTGTGTGGGCGTGTGTGTGTGCGTGTGTATGTATGTATGTGCGTGTGTGTGTGGGCGTGTGTGTGTGTGTGTGTGTGTGTATGTGTGTGTGTGTGTGTGTGTGTGTGTGTGTGCGTGTGTGTGTGCGTGTGTATGTATGTATGTGCGTGCGTGTGTATGTGTGTGTGAGCGTGCGTGTGTGTGTGAGTGTGCGTGTGTGTGTGTGTGAGTGTGCGTGTGTGTGTGTGCGTGTGAGTGTGTGGGCGTGTGTGTGTGCGTGCGTGCGTGTGTGTGTGCGTGCTCCTCTCTCAGCTCGGTGGCGAGTGACAGGTCCCTAGCGAGTGTGCTGGCGCAGGCTCAGTGCGGGAGGAGGGAACATGGCTTCCGCTCCGTGTTTGAGCACATTAAGAGGCCGCAGGCGCTCAAAAGCTCGGCCGAGTCCTACGTCCTCCACATCGTGTCCTTGGTCCATCACGTCAGAGGTACCTACCCTCCAATTCACTGCTTTACCTAAGAGTCACCAGTCTTGTCATTGTTGTTAATATTTCACTTGAAACGCCCTTGTTTTTAAGTGCTGAAATATTTCTATGTGACTAAAATTAACTTAAACTGACCAGTTTAATCTGTAGCGAGTTCTGCTGGCTACTGTTCTTTCTTTTTTTTTTAAATGATAGAGATAAATTGAGTTAAGTTTCGAGTGGGATTTTAGTGTTTCTTTATGGCAGTGCTACAGTGTGACGTAGCTGACTTCTGACTTGTCTCCAGATCGGAGTTTGTCCAGTTGACGCTCTCTTTTTCGTTATGAATAGGTCATGGCAGGGCTGGAGTATGCCCTGAACTGCCAAGCCCCCCTCCGTTACAATGTAATTACGCTCGAGAGATACAGAGGCCTTGTGTTCCTGCTGTAATATCGGTCGCTAGCTCCAAAATGCCCCTCTCTCCGCCATGTTGGGTTTGGTTGAAGCACTACGCTTGTAGTAGCTGACTCAAGTCATTAGTGGTTGGTTTTGAGACTGCAGGCGGTAAGTTGAACCATGAAGTGAATTTAAAAAAAACTAACATTTGTTTGGCTCTCCAACCTGCTTATGTGATCAGAAAAGCAGTGATGTCTTTAAATGTTACTCAGTAACGATGGGATACATGGTGTTGTGGTCTCCATTGCCCCCATCCTGCAGTTTACACAAACTTAATTAAATGTTGGTTGGTTTTTATAAAGTGATTGATATATGTCTTAAAAATTATGCTTAACAGAAGGTTGGAGATTGTTTTTCTGATGGTTTTTTTTTTTTGACCTAAAATGGTTGCTGCTAATGATTACAGCTATTCAGACAGACCTAAGTAAATGAAACCTAGAGAAATATAATCCTTGAGTGTAATGATTGTACAAATTGAATTTCACAGTAACTTATGGCCGTATTTATACCAGATAAATCAATAAATGAAAGTAATAATTAATTAATAAATAAATGGTAAGGAGGCCTGTTGCATCACAGTTGCATGCAGTGGATTATGGGAAATGTATGCGTAATACATACCTCTCTCTTCCTACCAGGTGTCCCCCATATTGAGCATTGATTACCTCCATCTGCCACTGCTGCTGAATCGCTGTTGCGCTTAGCACTAACCGGGCAGTGTCTCTCTCCTGAAACCAACAGAGCATTACTTCAAGTCAACAGGAGTGACCCTCCATGAGCGCTTCACTGTCTATCAGAAAGCTGCCGTGGAGCAGGAGGCCAGGCACAAAAGCCCTGAGATCCACAGGTAAAAATGCACCACATTAGCCTTTAGCACTTAGCGTTTAGCATTTAGCCTTTTGCTTTTTTGCCTTCAGCACTTAGCCCTTAGCATTTAGCATTTAGCCTTTAGTACTTAGCGCTTAACACTTCGCGTTTAGCATTTAGCCTTTTGCTTTTTTCCTTTTGCGATTGGCTCTTATAAAACCGATAAAACTGTTCACATGTTTTTCTTCTCAAAGGAGGATTGACATCTCGCCTAGTGCTTTCAAGAAGGTGAGACTCTTTAAAGAAGACGTGAAGGTGAGCAGGTCATGCGACGCACTTAAATTTCACAGTGTGAGAAACCGTCTACTCAAAGAATCGCTTTTGGACATCCGCAGGTTGTAGACGTGTGAGTGGACCGTGTTAATGTGCGAGAGGTTGAGAAACGTGTTTCAGATGTTGTTCATCCGTGTTTGTTTGTCACGCAGGTGACTCTCAGGTAGGTACGTTTACATATCCACAGCTCTTTCCTCTTTCCCTGCGGCCTCGCTCGATGTTCAGCTGCGTGCATTATCGTACAACAAGCTCTCTAAAGACCACAAGAGTTTTGACTTGAGCCTTTAAACAAATGTTGCGTTCCGACCAGACCTGCATCAAATCCACAACGGTTTTAGATTCAAATACTTTTCCGTGCTTGAGTGATCTTGCCTGCTGCAATTGACCAAAAAGTGTGGGGGGCGGGGGGTGTTTGCACCTTTTGAGAGTATTTCATAGGTCCCAATACACCAGACAAGCTCAGCAACGCCATGAAAAGTGTTTGAATCCGAAGCGGTTACGTATTTGACCCTGGTCCGATTCCCCGCAGGGTGAGCGCAAATCCAGGAGCGACTCGGTCGATTTGCGGCACAGCATCGACCGCAGGCGGAAGGAAAGGAGTCGTGAGGGTGACGACCGCCGGGATTCCCGGGATCCCAGTCCGTCCGGGAAACCGGAGAAACCCGGGAAAGATTTCAAGGACTACAAAGATTACAAATCCCTAAAAGAGGAAAGGTGGGCCTTGAGTGCAGATTCTTATTCGCAGATGCTTTCTAGTGTGAATGTATACTTGTGTATGGTAATGGATTCAATTTTTCATCTGATGCTTGTCAGTCATTCTGTGTTCCACCCTATTCTTCCTGAACTGTCTGTGTGAAAACCGATCATTTTGTTTTGCAGTGGTAATGAATGTTTTGCGCCTTTTGTTGGATGAGGACATGAGTTGGGGATTAGCAAAGCAAAAAGCACATGATAAAAATGAGATAACCCAGGCATCTGCAAGAGGTTGGACTTCATTGCAATGCACCTCTTAAACAGATTGTGTAAGAGACGCAGTTTGGTATCGCCTTTTCGTTTCACATGATCTTCCATTTCCAAAGTGGGTTTTATTTAGCTATTACTGAATGTTTCCAAAAAATGTATTAATCAGTATGTCCTTAAAATGCCATAGTAGCTTCTGGGTAAATGTTTTTTTTCTCTCAGAAACCATTACATTTTCCAGTATTGACAAAGCTAATAACTGATAAATGATAATAACTGTTTTTGGTTATTGATCATTTTAAATGTCTGGATGGTAGACCGGTCTAAAGCCTTTTCCCGAGGGGTTCTGATTCCCGACCGGCTCTCTCGCAGAAAAAGCAAGGAGAGGGAGCGCTCCCGGTCCTCCTCTGGCTCCTCGCTGTCCCGGGACGACAAGGACAGGAGGAGGGCGATGAAGGAGGAAGAGGAGGGCAAGAGGGACTACCCTGGCTATCAGGGACCGGGGCTCCGGGCTAGGGGGACTTTTGTAAGTACACGTACAGCGCTGGAACCTACACCCACGGTGTGCAACCGTGGTCCTGGAGAGCCTTCACAGTTGGTCTGCACAGTTGCCTGCTGGTTTTCATTGTTACTGTGCAGGTATTTGACCAATGAAAGTGCTTGATTAAGGTTAACTCACTGGTGTCTTGGGTCAGAATTACGTAGTTAATCTCTCCAGGCTGAGGATTGCAGATCCTTGATGTGCACTGTGTAGAGAATGACACTGATACACAGAACATACATTTTATTTTACTCTGTTAAGTGTTGGGGATTTTGCGTTGCATGGAAATTTTTATATCACCTTTCATAATCGCAAAGCCCCTTTTTACTGTGGGAATTAAATCTGAATGGCCGCCACGGAGGCCCAGTTTCTCAGACCGAGATTAAGCCTCGGATTAATTCTGTTTTCAACTGAGATTCAGTTTTGTCCAGGACTAAGTTAAGTGTCTGTGGAAGTGGCCCTGACAGAATTGCGGTAGATTTAATAAATGTAGGAGGTTAAAACCGTGTAGTCACTGTTCTCTCTTCCTCTCTCTGGTCTTGCAGCAGTTCCGTATCCGCGGCGGTAGGGGACGGGGCAGGGGTGTGTTTGGGGGTCCCGTCCCCGGACCCAGCACACCCAACGTCCCTTTCCCACAGAGACCCAAGGAGGAGGAGTGGGACCCGGAATACACGCCCCGGAGCAGGAAGTATTTCCTGGTTAGTGTGCCATTCCCTGGAATTCTCACCATTGCGCGCTTTTTTTCCCTCATTAAATATTCCATTGGAATACTGCAGTAACCCAGGAAGACGGTGGATATCTTGTTTGGCTTCCATTTCAAAATTCTGTGCTTTTTGGCACCATTTCAAAGGTTTGTTTACAAGTGAGATGGAGCCATGCATTGTGAGATTGCTGGTTGGTTCTGACTACCTTATCCAACCCCCCCGCCCAAATATGTTATTACCTTGAGAATTAATTTGAACAGGCTCAAACTCAGTATCAGGCTCAAACTCAGTATCTTCCTGAGAAACTCAGTCTAGTTTGTCAGTGCTTGCCCTCTAATCAAAACTAGCCAAACTGTGTCTTGCTTCTGGTTGAGTAGTTATTTATGGTTTAATTTTGGTGGAGCAGTTAAGTAAAGACATGGGCCAGATATGCATCATAAATAATTTAACTCTCGAGAAAATGTGTTGCTAACACAGTCATGTGAAAGAATAACTTTTATTCTGTATATTGCAGAATAGTTATAAAATAATCTGTAATCTGCAGGAATTGTACTGCTGCCAAAGGGGTTGAACTAATTGGCTGTCGGACACATCGATGTTTACAACTGCCAAATAACCGTGGCTCCTCCCCTTAGCACGATGACAGGGATGACGGCATGGACTATTGGGCCAAGAGGGGGCGGGGGCGTGGCCTGTTCCAGCGAGGCAGAGGGCGGTTCCCCTTCAAAAAGTCCAACAGCAGCCCGAAGTGGACCCACGACAAATACCAACGGGAAGGAAACGCAGAAGAGGAGGAGGAGGGGGGCAAGAACGCAGGGAGGGAGGAGAGGAACGAGAAGCACAAGGAGAAGGCGGAGTGAGAGAGCGCGCAGATTCTTACGGAGTTTATCGTTTGGCGATGGACGATCCTCGCCACCTGCGACGATCACATTTGACGGTCGGCCGCGACGACCGGTTATAGTCAAGCCATAAAGGACTGTCGGTGACAATGTAGGGTAGATCGGGGTCTGTTGTTACACGGGGTCGATTGTTACGCAATGTTTTTTTTTTTCTGACCGCGAAATGGACAGGAAACTGATCTGTTGAAATCCGAGGTGAAAGAGAACGTGTATGGGGGTGATTTACTGCAGGATAGCTGGTCCCTGATCGGGCAAAAAAACCCAAAAACATTGGGTATTAATGGACCCCTGTGTCACAACAGACCCCGATCTCCCCTAATGATGTCCTTCAGCCACCCATACATCGCTTCACTATAAACAGGCCTTGAATTCCAGCGCTCAACATGATGCCTCCATTCCAACTGCCCCCAGGGTCCAAAAACAAAGGACTTTGGTGTAGTAAGCTACAGAATAGATGGGCCATGATCTTCAACTGTGGAAACGTTTTAAGCATAAACAGCCACTTAGAAGCAAAGTGAACTTAACTCTAGTATTAATACAGTATTGCTGTTAATTCCGATTTCTTTTAACTTGATTCACATTGTGAAAAAAACCCCTGATGAAATGAGTTGATGGGCACCTAACCCTGAACTTCACAGTCAGGAACATTACGTTATGCTTATGAACTTTGCTTTCACCCTTCAAATGTTTATCTTACTCTGTCGATTTTTCATTTAGCTTTAATATACAAGTACAGACCTGCTACCTGACCTAAGAACTTCATCCAAGCGAGGTGTGATTTGGTCTTGCCGTGTGATGAACCAAAGCAACAGAGAGGGTTATAGTATTTTCAGTCAAGAGCTTAGAGACTTCACAGAGAAGTCGGTCATTTGCTGCTTGTTAGAGATGTCACTTTGTGTTGAGTATTGGCCTAAGTTCAATAAAGTTTGTTTAAGGTCAGGGCAGAATGTGTAGGCTTTGGAAGTACTGTACATTACTGTTAATGTAGGAACATTCATTTGATTAAACATTTCATTCTGAACAATTTGTTCTGAATAACTTTTGTGTGTGCCTTAACGTCATAAACCAAACATGTGCGAATAGCCCATTCCCTTCCATATTTATTTCCCGAAACATGCTACAGTACAACATTTAAAAAACAAAATAAACAAAAGCGCGTTTTACAAGCAGCGTCGTGACTGTACAGAACTCAGGTATCAGCCAGGTCACGAGCTAAATGTTCACCACAGGGGTCCTGTCCCTTCCGTAACGGTTAAAAACGAAACAAATATTTACAGAACACAAAAGACAACGGCAGTAGACAAACGGACAGTCAAAGTGTAGGAAACAGGAAGAGTGGGGCGACTTGGCTTAGGCAGTAAGAGCAGTTGTCTGGCAGTCGGAGGGTTGCCGGTTCGATCCCCCGCCCGGGCTGTGTCGAAGTGTCCCTGAGCAAGACACCTAACCCCCAAATGCTCCTGACGAGCTGGTCGGGGCCTTGCATGGCAGCCAATTGCCGTCGGTGTGTGAGTGTGTGTATGAATGGGTGAATGGAGAAGCATCAATTGTACAGCGCTTTGGATAAAGGCGCTATATAAATGCCTGCCATTTACCATTTACCAAGAGTGCTGGTCACTGCACACGCAGGGGGTCAGTGTTCAGCCAATGAGAGCCTTTGTGGGCGGTGCCCCGTTCAGACTCGCTGACCCTTGAACTTATTGGCTCCTCCTCACACACCGAGGAAGAGCCAACACACCGCCCACTCTGCCAGCTCGAAAAGAGCAGAGGTCGCCAACCCTGCTCCTACCATCCTGTAGGTTTCCACTCCGACCCTAACAAAGCACACCTCATTCAACAGCTAGAGCAGGGCTGCCCAACCCTGTTCCTGGAGATCTACCGTCCAGTAGGTTTTCACTCCAACCCTAACAAAGCACACCACATTCAACAGCTAGAGATCTTAAGCTGATAATTAGAAAAGTTGCGTGTTGAAATGAATCTACAGGATGGTAGATCTCAAGAAACACGGTCGGTTACCACTGTACTAGAGATACCATGAAGATCAGAGGGCTGTTTCACAAAGCAGGATTACTGAGTTAGCTGGATAACTGCACTCCCAAATGTGGAACACGGCCTGATGTAAAAAGAGCTCTTCCAGGTTTTACTCAGCACAGTTATCCAGCTAACCCAGTGATCCTGCTCTGTACGATCCTGCCCTACACTGCCACCCACCCACACACACACACACACACACACACACACACACACACACACACACACACACACACACACACACACACACACACACACACACACACACACACACACACACACACACACACACACACACACACACACACACACACCAGTGGCTTCACCAGTAGAAGGTCTTGGACAGGAAGCCGGCAGCAGCGTTGAGCCAGCTCCCGCCCGCGTCCCCCTTGGCAGTGGTCCGGGACACCGCCTTGTCCATGTTCCTCTCCGGACTCTCGTCCTCGGGGAGGTAGTCCGGCAGGGTGGGGCCCTCCTGGACCGAGACGTCGGAGGTGGAGAGGGGAACCAAGACCTGCGTTCACACGGAGAGGAGTCACACGAGTGCCATGCCACACACTGCAGGCCCAGACTGCAGACTGCTGGAGCATCATGTCGATAGGACCCACCACCAAGCGCAAACTGACCAAAATATACCTTTTTTTCATTTTAAATTTTAATCACTGATATGTTTCCACAGTATACCTTACTTGGGGTGTCATAATGGTATCAGTTCAACAGATGAATATTCCCATGGTATAAAAACATATACTTGGTCATGTAATATAAACAAGAGCAAACAGTTGTGTTTCCAGTGCCTGAATATGAGGACGCAATTGTAACTTCCTGTACAGAAGCACGGAGTGCTTGTAAGGTAGGGATCATCAAATCACGGTCCTTGAGGGATGAGACCTTCTAGTTTACGCTGTGCAGTGATCTGATTGGCAGAGGAGAAGCCATGCTGTAGTACCCACCTCCTCTCCAGCCTCGTTCTTCACCACCTGCTGGGCGCTGAGCACTTTGGTAGCTGCTATAGCAGAGGCCAAGCTCTGGAGAGTCAAACAGAAAAGATGACCTTAAACTCTGTTACGGGACTGAACATGTGCACTATAAAGAGGGAGGGAGAGGGAGAGAGAGATGGTGGAAAGTTAAAGACAGTAGAAGGGTAAAGATGGTATAAGGGTAAAGATGGTGGAAGGTTAAAGACAGTAGAAAGGTAAAGATGGTATAAGGGTAAAGATGGTGGAAGGTTAAAGACAGTAGAAAGGTAAAGACAGTAGAAAGGTAAAGATGGTATAAGGGTAAAGATGGTGGAAGGTTAAAGACAGTAGAAGGGTAAAGATGGTATAAGGGTAAAGATGGTGGAAGGTTAAAGACAGTAGAAGGGTAAAGATGGTATAAGGGTAAAGATGGTGGAAGGTTAAAGATGGTGGAAGCGTAAAGATGGTAGAGGGGTAAAGATGGTGGAAGGGTAAAGACAGTAGAAGGGTAAAGATGGTATAAGGGTAAAGATGGTGGAAGGTTAAAGACAGTAGAAGGTTAAAGATGGTGGAAGCGTAAAGATGGTAGAGGGGTAAAGATGGTGGAAGGGTAAAGACGGTAGAAGGGTAAAGATGGCGGGCACACCTCCGTGGACAGGTCAGCGCGCACGCGCACTGTGCACCTCCTCAGGGCCATCTGGAAGGTGAAGCTGATGACCCCTCTGACCGTCAGCAGGGCGTCCTCACAGAGGCCCCTCTTATCCTGCAGAGCAGAGAGCGGCCACAGCGTCAGGGTGCAATGCAGCACGCTACGCTACGCTACGGCTACAGACCTCCAACATAAGGCTTGACGCTTCTCAACGGAGGAGTCAACAGTGAATACCAGACCTGGGTCACATACGTCATTGTCTTGGAATAAAATACTTTCATACTCTTTACTGAGCTTGTCTGGTGAATGGTCAGGAATAATTGAGCTGTCCTGGCTCAATTCCCAACCTACCACCTGATTCACCCAGATGGGTGATGCTACACATCAGTGGTGGTGGAGATTAATTTTCTCCTCATCACTGTGAAGTGCTTTGAGTATGGAAAAAATGCTAAATATAAATGCAAATAATTCATTATACTTGCCACTTTCATTCAGCTCTTGGATTTTCTGCCAGCCAAGTCAGTCATTTTAAATGGTCCAAAACTGATTAACTATGAACCATGCTCCAGGAGACAGGATAGGGCCTCAGTGAGGTCTGTGGTCAGTATTACAGGAGGTCTAGGGGAGGAACGTACGGTAGTGTCCAGTCCCTGTATGTGAAGGGTGACGGACTTGGCCTTCTTGTTGGAGCTGTTGAGGAAGAACTGTGGCTTCATCTTCCTCCTGGGCCTGTCCGGGGTGCGGGGAGTCTCGGGCGCACTCAGTATGCCGTACACTTCCTGGGCCAGGGCGGTGATGTCACTGTTCACCTCGCTCCTAGCAACAACAGTGACATCACAATTAAACCAACACACATACCAGAAGATACCGCTTCTGGGGCCTGTATCACAAAGCACGATAACTGCACTGAGTAAAACCCACAAAGCAGGATTACTGAGTTAGCTGGATAACTGTGCTGAGTAAAACCCATAAAGCAGGATTACTGAGTTAGCTGGATAACTGCACTGAGTAAAACCCACAAAGCAGGATTACTGAGTTAGCTGGATAACTGTAAAACCCACAACCCTCATAAAACAAGAACATGTACCAAAGTAGCTAAAATAAGTGGTTCTGGGTTTTACTCAGAGCAATTATCCCATGCAATCCTGCTTTGTGAAACACCCCCCAGGGCCCTGTTTCACAGAGCAGGATTACTGTTAGCTGGAGTCAGCCAGATAATAGCACTGAGTAAATCCCAGAACCCTCCCAAATCTGGAACATGGACTGAAGTAAAGAGCTGTTCTGGGTTTCAGATTGCTTCGTAATCCTGCTTCCTGCTAGACTGTAAATGAAATAAAACCTGTACTTGCCTCTCCATCAGATGCTCCAAGCTCACCATCATACCCAACTCATTTTTCATTGTTTTTATGTTTAAGGGCGATTCTGCCAGGTAACGGAGAGTCTGAAAGGTAATTAAAAGGGGAAAAAATAGATATGCATCTACTAGCTTGCTAATGACCAAATAACAGTTAGAAAAGCAAGTGTGAAGCCCGTTAATTAATCAGCCCCCAGTCAGAACTCGTTGTAACCACATCGTTACACACCATAGCAAGATCAGTGACCATAAAACAGGGGAAGCGTCAAGGAAATACATTTATTAAACGGTTTTAACCTGTAAAGTAGAGTACAGCACTTGGGAATCCTGATGATCTAAAAACAAAACCAGGCCCGGCAGACACCCTTGGTCCTGGACTATGGCCTCTCTGTTCTGCGGTTCCGAGGCCAAGTCTCGCAGCTGGGTCACGACGGATAGCGCGTCCATCATCCTTGTATTTCTGCTGTTAAACAAAAACAATCCCTTGTTTAGTTACCGTAAGACATTATCTGGCTATCTGCCATTGAACTGAAATATGTTCAATGCTATTTGTGACCACAAGAAGAAGACAGTTACTGCAACGTTAACGGACTTCCACGCTGTCACTTAAAATGTAGGCTAACAGGCTAGCTTGTTTCAGTGTTGAAAATTGACATTTTGAGCGAGGTCGCCGCATCAGAAATGAAACCTATTCAATTGATATGCATTTGCTATTAATTCGCTAACTAGAACCAATTTACCTAGTATTGTATCAAGACAAGGACGGGCAACGGACGTCCGCTGGGTATTCGATACACAATACCTTAGCTAGTCTAGCTAACGTTAATGATAGCAAAAGGTAATCTACTCACTGTTTCTAGCCACTTGTTTTCCTTAAACAGAACGAATATGTGAAGAAACGCCTTCAGAAACAGAAGATATTCATTAAAATTATATCGCGATAACGTAAATACAGAATAATCGACACTGTGTTTAGCTAGCCAAGTTAGCCGTCTCCGACACCGCAACCTTGCGCCAGTCAAATTTTCGTACTCCTCTTCCAACATCGCACGCGATTGGTGGGTGACCTAATCGGACCTTGCTTCTTAGTGCATTATCATTGGCTTACTGTATTCCGGGAACTTGAACTGTCCAACCAGAATCATTTTTGCTCACGCGGCTTTATTTGAGTTCATATGCTCTGGGAACGTGACCAAAGTGGGAGCTGTTTATACCGTTTGATGATTTGTATTTCACGGAAAATACAGTCTAGCCGGGGATCAAAATATTTGAGCTAATTACGAACCATTTGAAAGTATAAAAAAACGGTAAGAATTACACTTATTTGCAGAACTAGTTACACTAATGCAGATTTACAGCTGTGCTTTGCTTGCTTTACTATCGTATTTTGATGATCAGCGCTTTCCTTTGGAGGAAAGCACGCTGCAGCATCCTGCAGGCATTTTCAGGAGGCGGTGTAGGGTTTTACACTGCATCCTTTTCGTGTTTAATAACTATTTGATGCCAATCATACTTGCGAGTATTTTCTGTCTATTAACGTAGACGTTTTATTTTTCGTTTTATTTTTTGCAGATTTGAAAGCATGTGGACATTTTGACGCTCTTGTCCGTAACTGTCAGGTGTAACGTAGTTCGTCAGTACACCGTCGCCTCCTCGGACATTTCAAAAGTGGAAATAGTCGTTACCCCGCGAGCGAAATGTCTCTACTCGCCGACATTCTTGACCTTCTACGAAATCTCCTCGAGTACTTTGGAGTGCCAGCGGACATGGTAATGACCTGTTTATGTATTAAATTGATCTGTTTTCAGCATTGCAGTTTGATGCCAACTATGGATGGTGTAAACGTATTTGAGATCTCGATAACTCTATAAATTAGATTATCGGGATAACTAACGTAAGCCTTGTTCTGGCTACCGATATAGTTTTGATCATATTAATCTGCATTCATACTGTGTTTATTCACGGCGAGGGTTTTTGTGATCTCATACACTTGACTGTTTAGTTTAACTTTAGCCTGCCGAACTTGATTGCACAATATCGAAAGTATTGCTCAAAACTATGTTCATAAAATGTGTTTATGATGTTATTTCTTGGTTTTTCTTCAGTTAGTGCCGGTGTGGGACAACCAGTACTGCGGCCAGTATCGCAGCATAGTTCGTATGATTGGAACAAACCTCCCCTTGAGTCCACAAGCGCGCGTTCATTTCCAGGTACAGTACAGCTGCCACCTAATGGGAAATTTCACTTCGCAGAGCTTACGATGTTTGATGGAGTTTGAGATGGAAGTGCATGTCTGTCTTTCCCAATAAATCAATCGAGACGGGGGATGTCATCTAGAGCAACAAGCAAGGACATCCTGGGATTGAGAGCCTGATACCGTATATGCGTCTTGAAAGCATCCACACTGAGTCTAATGATCTTGTAAAAAGCAGTATCACATTTGCAGACTATTAAAAGTCACAGTGGAAGCACTCCATAACCTTTTAAACCAAGGGATCACCTTTCAGTCGTAGTGCTGTAAAGTTTTTATCAATATTTATTGTAGGGGTAACCCTTGATACCCTGGCTTGAGGTAAAAAGCTGATCTTGTGAAACAGAGCCTTTTTGCAGCATTCCACGAATGAAAAGGCAGTAGTGTGCGTTTTTGAGGTGATTACATTTGTTTCTGTTTCACAGATTCCCCTGCAGTCGTTTGAAAGGCACGGTGGTGCCGACTTTCCGTCAGACAGAGCGGTTATACCGTCCTTCGCGGACGTGATGTGGCTTACTGAAGATGACGGAGAGGTCTTCACAAAGTTCAGGTAATGGATCTAATAATGACAACAATGTACACTCAGTGAGCACTTTATTAGGTATGCATTAGACTTATTTTTTATACTTAAGTCTTCTGCTGTAGCCTATCCACTTAGAGGTTTGTTGTGTGTTCAGAGATGCTCTTCTGCATACCACTGTTGTAATGCTTGGTTATTTGCATTACTGTCACTTTCCTGTCAGCTTTGAACAGTCTGGCCCGTCTCCTCTGACCTCTCTCATTAACAACACATTTCTGCACCAAAATAAAAGTTTAAAGTTACAAAAAAAGATGAGGCATTATCCATGCTGTAATGGATATTCACTTCAGGTTCTCTTCTGATTTTGAGCCAGCTAAATGGACACTGTTGATTGGTTATAACGTGAATGCCATGTCAAAAGACCAATACCAAATCCTTGTGCAGTAGGTAGTATGCACATTTACTCCAGGGCAGAAATAAAACCCAAGTCTTTATTACTAATAAAAATAGGTATTTTGATCGCAGAGGATCTTTAATCTTGTGCTGCGTTTCATTGTTTTGGATTCAAATAATCTTCTACGCTTTCCTGAGCTTGTTGGAACCTATGAAATGCTCTCAGAAAGTGCAAAAAGCCCTGCCTTCTCGTCATCTTGGTTGGCTCAATCGCACCAGGCAATATCAACTGAGTCCAGAAAAGTACTTGGAAGCCCAAGACGACGATGTATTTGACCGGGGTCCGGTTGCCCTGCGTTACAGAACCGACGCTCCTCCGCTCGGAAGGCGTCGCGTGACCCAGCGTTTCCCGGCTCCGGAGCGCGGCGTTCCCGAGCGGAGGGGCGGCGCTCCGGGGAACACCGAGGCCCTGAGCAAGATCACAGCGCTGGAGGACGAGCTGCTCAGGCTCCGCGCGCAGATCGCCATGATCGTCACCATGCCGACGGGTGAGCGTTCGGCCGCAAACCCGCTCACTGTGGCTGACTGTCCCGCTTTAAAACGGCTATCCACTGTGAAAAGTACTCACTTCTGTCTGCTCCAATTTTAAAAGCGCTACAGATTGGGGAAAGTAATGGCGTCTGAGAGACTACATTTCATACACTTAATCGTTGAGAGAGCACGATGAACGTGTCAGTACTGTAAGTCTAATTTATCCCTGTGTTTATCCAGAAGCTTCTGGGCAATGTGTATACGTTTCACCTGTTTCTGGCGCGGACATTTGAGTGTGTCTACTGTTCAGCCCTGTGGGATATTCTGACATCGAGAGCTAGTAATAAGCTGCACTGTCTTCTGCAGTGACAGAGCGCGCACATATATTTTATCCATTTGTGTACATGGCCGTTATTCTGCAGACTGATGGCTGCGGTGGTCCTATCATTGCGGCGCCTGTCCCATTGCGGCGGTGGGGTGCAGCCCCTGATCGGCTTACACCCCTCGGCTGGGAAAGGCCAAACGGCAGCCCTGCTCACGGTCACGCTCACCGGCCGCTCCAGGCCACGGTCACAGGCAGTGGGGGGGGTGACCGCAGCCCCTGATTGGTTTACACCCCTGGGAGGGCCCAAACCGCAGTCCCGCTCAGGTGACCTTCTCTGTTCCAGGAGCTGCGCCTCCCCAGAGTGCCCCTGCCACCCCCGGGAGGAGCCCCCCCCCTCCTCTCCTCACGTCCACTCCTGCCCCCCGATGCCCTCCACCTCCTCCTCCCCCACCTCCTCCTCCTCCTCCTCCCGGCCCTCCTGCTTCCACGCAGACGGTAGCGCAGGGCTCGATGAAACAGCCGCTCCGGATGGCGAGCGGCGGGGAGCGCACTCGGGCAGATCCGCGGACGGACTCGCCTGGGAAGGCCCCCAGCATGCTGGACGTGCTGAAGGACCTGACGCAGGTCAAGCTCCGCTCCGTGGAGAGGTGAGCGTCGCACGCTGTGTGCACTGCAGCACTTAACCTGTCTGTCTGTCCGGGACGACAACCCTGCACAACACTGTTATAAATCACATACCACCGCCTGTTACAGACTGTACTGTCACTCTCAGTACAATTGACACTGTCATTATGCAAGCAGTGTTATTTTACAGCAATTACTTTGCTGTAAATTTCAACTACGGTGTAGTTAAAATTCACTGCATACCTGTGACAGTGGTAAGACATGCAATCATATGTGAAGTCAAATAATGTGTTTCTGATATTATTGTTATTATTATTATTATTATTATTATTATTATTATTATGATACAATGTTTCTAATGAACAGAACCTGCCTTCTCCCGGTGTTTGCTTTGGAGATGGTTTGATTATGCCTGTGCAGTTTTCACACTCAATGCATGAATTTAGGACCACAGAAACACAGAAGATATTTCTGCTAATTAAACCGGAGACCAGTTCCTGTGTGTGTGTGTGTGTGTGTGTGTGTGTGTGTGTGTGTGTGTGTGTGTGTGTGTGTGTGTGTGTGACACACGTGTGATCCTGTGTGTGTTTCCGAAGCATGTGTGTGATCCTGTCAGTGTGTTACCTCCGCGTGTGTGTGTGTGTGAGACGTGTGATCCTGTGAGTGTTTCCTGTGTGTGTGTGTGTGTGTGTGTGTGTGTGTGTGTGAGACGTGTGATCCTGTGAGTGTTTCCTCTGCGTGTGTGTGTGTGTGTGTGTGAGACGTGTGATCCTGTGAGTGTTTCCTCTGCGTGTGTGTGTGTGTGTGTGTGAGACGTGTGATCCTGTGTGTTTCCTCCGCGTGTGTGTGTGAGACGTGTGTTTGATCCCGTGTGCAGGTCTCCTGGCGGAACGCCGATGAGGAAGAGGAGTAAGAAGGTGGTTGCCCTTGGCGACCCGGCAGCACTTATCGCTGAAGCACTGAAGAGGAAGTTTGCACACAGACACAAAGAGGATTCCTTCGACAAGGAGAACCGCTCCGTAGAGCTCTCTCCTTTCGGAAGCCCAGATATTCCCACTGTAAGTTTATCCTCATGTTATTAGGTTTTTCCCCCCTACCTTTTCAGTCTGTGGGAGATTTATTATTATTTTAGTTATTTATTTTATTCCGTTGACTTTACTAGTGCTTTGCCCACTGTAATACCAGGTATGCCTCTGCAGGGGGTGCTGTTTCACAGGCTAAAATGTCTTCCATGGTTTGCACCAGTCAGATGGTCAGACCACAAGTTCTGGAAGTGTCTGGTGACAAGCTCATAGCAGGAATTGAACAATTTTTGTAACACAGACATAGTATTGATTTAATGATATAATTTACACTATTCAGTAATAATCATTTGGCACTCTTGTCCAGAGTTAGGAGCAGAAAATCAGTGTAGCTCTCAGAAATACAGAAATGCAGTATCACCAGGAAGACCTAGAGGCCCATTAATAATCCCTGTTATGAAGATGATGAAAAGATCTCATTTATGGTTTGGTTTGTGTGCAGTCTCATGACAGATTTTTACTTTTCAGATCCCTTCTAATATGAGACGCAGTCTGGGGAGGCTACACCTGTGATCGCCATGGCAACGAGCTACACCTGTGATCACCATGGCAACAAGCTACACCTGTGATGGGCAACCAGCCAGCGAGTGGGTTATTCAGGCTACTGATATTTCCTCTTGCGTTAGCTTTATTTCTTCTTTGGTTTACAGTTTTTCTAACGTCTACTAAATGTCTGTCTTGAACCTTTACCCTTGACCCTTGACCTCTGCAGTGTTTCGGTCTCTGAGGTGGTTTGCTGTTTTCATGCAAACACTGGGTTGTGTTTTTGGTTTGGTGTAAATATAGGATTTAATTGTACAGGTTTTTGAGGACGTTGTTTTGTATGATGATTTGTTCTGATTAATTGTATTATGTTGGTATTGTTCCATACACGGCAGGAATCGCACATGAAGTCTTCTGAACTTGCACTGCAAAAACGTAATTCTGTGAGGTTGGGTGCTAAGCTGAGCTAGCGCCAGAATGACCTCCACAAACAACTCGGCAACTAACAGAATGTTCTGCTTACCTAATGGTGCCGACAGCTGAAAATATATGTGACCAGCTGGGAATGAAAAATCTAAGGAAACGCAACAAAAAAGTAACGTGTAATTAATTTGTAAATGTCTTGTCTATACTGCGCTGTAAAATAATAGAATTAGCCAGATTAGCTAAGTGTGTATATGTCTCAAGCATGTTGGACTATGGGTAGCCTCTTGAGAATGCTAAGCTAGCTATGCTAAGCCTGCCCCATGACACACACTCCGTCTGAAAGTTTAAATGCAGAGATCTGGCGCGGGGGGGGGGGGGGGGGTAGATGGTAGATGTCACTGTTGTTGAAGGACACCTGCCTGGTTAATAAGGAGCAAAATCCTCCAATCAGCTTAGAGCGCACAACCCTCGTGTTGGGTTCAGGGGTCATGGCGGTGTGAGCCTGTGATGTACAGCAGGGCTTAAGTAGCTAACCAGGCCTGCTGCCGCCCGGCTGAGCGCAAAGGATCATGGGGGTTTATTCAGGTACGGGGAGGCCTCGACAGAGCCGTCGCCGCGGTGACGCCCCCCCCCGGCTCCCGCGCACGTTTGCGTTTCGCTTGCACCGCCGTCCCGCGGACTGGCTCCCGGTCCGCTTTCAAAGAGCACACATCTTAGGCTGCTGCTCCTGGTGCTGCTGCTTCTGGGGGGGTTCAAAGGTCAAAGGAGCACGTCGGTACGGGGAGCGTAGGAGGCTGAAGGGGCCTCTGCTCTCTGTGACGAGGCGATGCTGGACCTGGCACCCGACAAGGCCTTGTTTTTACTTACTTACTTGCTGGCAAGTTTTATGCAGTCTTCGTTTCCCGGATAACGAACGACATTTCAGCCTGTGGCCATTTCATTTTCTCCTTTCGTTTTAGTTTGAGCTAACCGGTGAATCACAGGGTGTCACTACTCCAGTCGGTACAGTTATGGAAAACACCGTCTAATGCTGTAATTATGTTTCTGTTTTGGGGGGGGGGAGAGATATTTCAATAATGTATCTGCTTGCATGACAACAAGGGCTGGAGGTGTAATCTTTTTCAGCCAAATCGCCAGCCAGAAAGTCACTTGAACCCGGCGACGCCCTTTAATTATGTCTTTTGTTTACAATGCAGATTTGAAAAGAGCTGATGAATAAAATGGTTGGCTTGGCTGTGGCTCTCGTCAGTTGTTTTGAGTTTGGGTTGAATTTAAACTGAAGCGTGTTCACACACGCACGCACACACACCTGGACTGCAGTATCGCGGTGAGTCACAGTTCAGTCATCAAGTGAAGGCAGAGTGGACACGTTCCCTACCTGTACGATGTGGACGCCATTTTGAGCATGATGGAGTCTCTTTACCGGCGACCCTTGGGTTCAATTCTGTGGTAAAACTATAGGAAGATGCCCTTATACTGCTTTTACAAATGTAAATGATTTTTAATTCATTAACCAATTAATGAATACAAAAATAAAATAATGGAGATTTAATTACAGTCGGTTAAAAAAAAAAACAGTAATTTTATTCATCACAGTGTTTGGAGAATTATGACATTTTAAGTCGCATTAAAGCAATGGTTTCCATAGGAACGCAGCCTTCCTGCATTCGAAGGTTCGGTTCATAGGTGAGGGATGTTCTGTGCGGCTCAGCTACGATTACGATGATGAATTATTCATTTATCTTCCTCTAAAGTTCATACGGTATGTAAAAAAGGTAAAAGATTGCACCCGTTTGCAATTGGTTCATGGCAGGGCCATAGAATGTATCGTATAAATGAAAAGGTTTTTTTCAAATCTAGCCATTAACAGTATTTCAAGTATGTAAGTACAAACTGAGCAGTTAAAGCCAACGGGAAGCTTCGAGATCGTGGAGATTTGTGTTCAGTCAGACGGCCATCCAGAATGGACACTGACATGAATTGACCATTAGCTACAAACGCTGTTATACAAACGCCCTTAATACACAGCCTAACACTTGCAGGGACGAGCTGTGATGTCTTATTACTGGAAAACTAAATGGAAGAGCTCCACCAGTCACGGAGTTGCTTGGTAATAACCAATTGAGTAACACAGGTGATGATTGGTGGATACTTCCTGACTTCATGTCTGGGGTTCCTGTGGGAATTAATAGGACGTAACCAGACATTATCCACCAATCACAGCGGGCTTGCGGTGATCCTCAATCCTGGTCCTGGAGAGCCGCAGGATCTGCGCGGGGGGGGTTTTTGTCAAGAGATCAGCAACCGATTCAGACCCGAGAAATAAGTCTCCAAAACAGCTTACTTGCCTGCTGTTGTGTGTACAACTTAGTCGCGAAATAAGCTATTTCAGACATGGCCCTGGGTGTTTGAGTTAGCTGCACAATCAATTATTTAAACTATTCGATTGCTGTGCTACACTAGTGCTGAGTAACAACAAAAGCTGTGGCTCTCCGGGACCAG